>NC_140907.1:33510456-33602956 GCF_045865225.1 Trachurus japonicus
TCTAACGATGCACAGGATCGTCACACTTTCTGAATTTGATTAAATCTATATTGGTCCAAATGAAATGAAGACAGAAGAGTTGACAGCTTGGTCGACAAAACTCTGATAAAGAAGCTTAATGAATCTGAATAACCCAGAGTTATGTCCAATTAAAACCAACTGATCGCTTTTTCCATATTGGATTATCAATAATGACGGTTCAATTACTTTCACATGATGCAACACAGACTTTGTTTTTATAGAAGCTGCTGACAGAAAATGAGTGTTTGTTTTATTTTTATCTCTTTTTGGATTTTTGATTTATTTTTATTATATTGTAATATTGTATATTTTTATTCTATATCTTTTTTTCCTTTGATGTGAATCTGTCCTTCTCGATGAGTCAAGTTGACTTAATATGAAGTAAAATCATTGAGCTCCAGAAAGAAGAAAAACTAATTCACACATTCACAGTCACATTAACACTCTGCAGCTTTGTTCGGGGTGAAAACTAAAAGTATTTTCATGTCTCAACCAACGTGAGCAAACTGAAGAAAGGGAAAAAAAACAAAACAAGAGAGGATGAACTCGGCTATTTTTATATACGGAAGGATTTTTACTAAAAATGTTTTTATTCCTGCAGAAAAGCCAGAACATTTGGCAGAAAGAGCAGGAGAAACCTTCACGGAGCCAAAACACAGAAGCAGCAGCAGCAGCAGCTTCTCTAAAACCTCCACTTTTATTCTGTTGTTGTTGTTGTTTTTTAAATAAAGTTCAGTTTTGATTGGTCAGAGAGCGTCAGGTGACAGGAGGAGGAATCTCTGAAAACTTCTGTCACTTCGGGAATAAAATAAATGTCCTTATTTGTTGACTCGACTTTTTCACACACAGGGAACAGGAAATGTGAGTCTGGGTTTTCACAATAATGATCAGAAAGGAAAGGAAGGGAAAGGAAAAGCAAAGAAAGGAAGGAAGAAAGGGAAGGAAAAGAAAGGAAAGGAAAGGAACATGAAAGAAAAGGGACAAAAAAGAAAAAAGGAAAGGAATGCAAAGGAATGGCAAGAAGAAAGGAAAGAAGAAAGGGAAGGAACTGAAAGGAAAGAGAGCAAAGATAAGGAACGGAAAGGTACGGCAGGGAGAAAGGAACGGTAAGGAAAGGAAAGTAGGGGACGACAAAGAAGAAAGGAAAGAAAAGGTGTGAGTCTTGTAGTACAGCGATAAATAGATTTATGTGGTTTAAATTTGCATTTCTGCCATTTATGTGCCAATTAATCAGTAAATCAATCAATCACTTTATAACAAATCAAACACACAACACACCATTAACAAGTACTACTCAGTACTAAATACTCTGACTGGTGTGTGTGTGTGTGTCTGTGTGTGTGTTTGTGTTCAGCTTCATTATCTTTATCGAACCAGACGATCAGTGCTTTTATTTTGTTGACGTGCGATCACCCTACAGGACCTGCAGCTCGTCCTGTTGCCATGTGAACGCTCTCTGCATCAGCACCACAAACACACAACCGAGTCAAAAAAAAAAAATCTCCATAAACACACAACGTGGGAAAAGAGCCGTTACTTTTCTGGATAATGATCAGAAATGCAGCAGATTTTTATATTATTCATTCTTTTTTTTGAATCAATGGATTGGTCCACAGGATGTCATCATATGATGATAAACCTTAAAGATATTCATTTGACATGTTATAAGTTTAAAAAAAAAAAACATCTGCACAGCTGCTGATCTGCACTTTGGACATAATATTTGACTCTTTTTTTTTGCCTGAAATATAAATTAAAAGTTTAATCAATTCTCAAAACAGCTGGATGTTTTACTCCGTTCATGCATGTCTCCACTACATTATGGTTCCTACATTTCCCACAATGCTTAGTAACCAATAAAAAGCTGTTATCTTTCGCTGTTTGAGCTTTTAAGTGTTAAAAACAGATTTTTTTTTTTTTTTTTTTTTTTCTTTTAAATGTCACATCTTAAAGTGTGAGTGGATGAGGAGTGACTGCTGCTGCTGCTGCTGCTGCTGCTGCTGCTGCTGCTGCTGCTGCTGCTGCTGCTGCTGCTGCTGCAGAAAAACCCTCTTCAAACGATTCCTCCTCCCATGACATTGGTGCAAAATGGCAGAACACGAGCTGGACGCCCATCAAAGTGAGAGAAACCTCCGGAGGCCGCGGGGTCAAGACAATGAATATGTAACTGTAACGACCTCTGGCTCCGGCCGCGGCCCCCGGGGGACCTTTGTTTTGTTTTGTTTGGATTGGTTTGGTTTGGTTGTGTTTTGTTTTGTGTCGTCTTCTCATTTCCTGTCAGCTCCTACAGCTACACTGATGGACTAATAAATAAAGGTAAAGATGTTCAGAAACCAGTCGCCAGAACCAAACCGGACTGGACTGGACTGGACTGGGTAAGGCACTGGGGCTGGATCAGACCTCGTCCGAACTCTTACTGCTTTTTTTTTTTTTTTTTTTTACCCCCCCTCCCCACTGTGGATGGAGCCACTGGACGCCCATATATGGTCAGTAGTAATTAGAGAGAGAGAGAGAGTGAGAGAGCATGAGAGTCATTTCCTCTCCCCTCTGGTTGCATGGTGCTTAAGCCTTCATAATGCTGACATCAGCACTCAGCTCCGACTACAACTACAGCCTCAACACACACACACGGATGCAACACACACACACACACACACACACACACACACACACATACAGGTCACTAACAGGTTTGCGCTAAATGCCGTTTTCAAGATGCATCTTGGTCGTCATGCAGCTTCACCGTGGTTGTGATCGCTGGTGTCATGACAACCACCATCACCACCATCACCATCACCATCATCATCATCATCATCATCATCATCATCATGTCTCATTCCTCCAGAGTTCAGCTGCAGGTCTGGACACGGGAGCGAAAGTGAAGTGCAGTAACACACACACACACACGCTTATGTAACATGTTACAAAACCAAAAGATACAGAGATAATCACCAACTTCCACCCTGAAGGTGTTGGCTGATCAACACCAAACATCTCCACACACACCACACACTCCCATACACACACGCCATGGCAACGCTCATGTAACATGTTACAACACCCAAAAAAACCCCCCAAAAAACCAACCAAAAGATACAGAGATAATCGCCGTATCAACCACACCTTCCACTGTGCAGGTGTTGGTTGATCAACACTATCTCTTCACACACACCATAGGCCACACACACACACACACACACACTCACATACACACACGCCATGGCAACGCTCATGTAACATGTTACAACACCCAAAAAAACCCCCCAAAAACCAACCAAAAGATACAGAGATAATCGCCGTATCAACCACAACTTCCACTGTGCAGGTGTTGGCTGATCAACACCAAACATCTCCACACACACACTCACATACACACACTCCATGATAACACACACACACCTATGCACACACATACACACACCATGACAACACACTCATGTAACATGTTACAACACCAAAAGATACAGAGACAATCACCACATCGACCACAACTTTCACGCTGCAGGTGTTGGTTGATCAACACCAAACTTCTCCACACACACACCACACTATAGCTCCTACACACACACACACACACACACACACTCACATACGCACACTACATGGCAACACAACACACACAACATGGCAACACTCATGTAACATGTTACAACAAACCCCCCAAAACAACAACAACCACCAAAAGATACAGAGAAAACCACCACATCAACCACCACAACTTCCATTCTGCAGGTGTTGGCTAATCAACACCAAACACACACACACACATAGAAACATCTCCACACACACACACACACACACACACACACACACACACACACACACACACACACACACACACACACACACACACACACACACACACACACACACACACACACACACTCATGTAACATGTTAAAACACCAAAAGATACAGAGATAATCACCGCATCAACCACCACAACTTCCATTCTGCAGGTGTTGGTTGATCAACACCAAACACACACACATAGAAACATCTCCACACACACACACACACACACACACAGACACACAAACACACACCCCAGTACCTTGTGCCTGCATGGCGCTCAGCTCAGCTCAGCTCAGCTCAGCTCAGTGTATGAAAGGATATGGCCATTCGGTGATCTTTTTGGCGTACTTCCTCACCAGGTTGTCTTCGCTGAAGAGGAAGAGGGAGCGGTTGACCGTTAGGCAGCTCTGCCGGACGGGAATGGGGTTGTACAGGGCCATGGTCCGGGCTCTCTGGGCCATCGACTGCTTGTACATCCGCTGCGCTCCGGGGGGCCCCCCTTGCCTGCTGCCGCCGCGGCCGCCGGGCCCCCCTTGCCCGCCGCCGGCACCCCCGCCACCACCGCCACCACCACCTCCTCCTCCTCCTCCTCCTCCTCCTCCATACCTGTTGGGTACCTCGTCTCCAAAACGCGCCATTCTGCAGACACCAAACGCCAGAGGTTAGGAAGGAGCCGGGGGGGAACCTCAGAGTGACACCTCCACATGCCACCACCCCATCAGCCTCGGCTCCAAACACACATGCAGAAGTGGAGTTTGTTGGGTTTTTTCTTTTAGGGGGGTTTGGCTGCTCTTTTTTCCCCTGTCTTTCTGTCTCTCTCTCTTTCTCTCCTTTTCTATCTATCTGTTTCTCCTCCTCAGATCTTCAGCGCCGAGAAGATACCTCCATTTGAGTGTGGAGCAGGAAGGAAGGAAGGGAGAAAGGAAGGAGGGAGGGAGAGGAGAGAAGAGAAGAGAATAGGGAAAGCGCACAGTGTCTCTGTTCGTGTGTTTGGAATATGAATGGAAGAACACAGCCAAGTGTTTATGTAATTTTCTGGAGGTAAAAAAAAAAAAAAAAAACCCAAAAAGACACACCGTTTGGTTTTTTTTATTGGCGTGTGAGAGGAAAAAAACTGTTGGATTAACTCAGAGCATCAGCAGGTTTTGGTTTTCTCTCCGTCGAACAGGGAAGGAAAGCATCCTCATTCTCATCCTGATGCTCTTTTTTATTTATAATTAGTAGGCTATTATTATTTTGTGTTTTTATTCCAGGAGTGAGCCGGTTGTTGCTGTGTTTTTTGTTTTGTTTAGTTTTCTGTTCAATAGGCAAAAACACATCGATCACCTCCTGCGATCAGGATGCATAGCTGTGGTGCTGTTGTTGCTGTTGGTTAAAGAAATATTGCAATCATCTCCACTAAGTAGGCTATACCCTATTGGAGACTGCGTCTTTTCCCCCTCCTCTCCACAGCCTAGTGCATCTTGACAGGATCTGCAGTTGTCTTTTTTTTCTCTCTCCCTCTCTCTCTCTCTTCTTCCTCCTCCTCCTCTTCTCTCCAACCAAACCAAACCAAACCAAACCAAACCAACCCACCACCACTTCACCACTTTCTCCCAGGTCTCCCCTTTGTTTTTTCTATCTTTTTCTCTCTCTTGCGCGATAAAAATAGAAATAGATAAGAGAAGGAATCTTTAATAATTCATTTTTCTTCCTGTGCCATATATCCGCAATGTTTGCTGTGGCTGCTGCTGTCGTCGCCTCTCACCACTACGCTCGGGTTATTACACGCAAACGCCAACAACCGAGGGGGGCTTCCCCAAAACCCGAGCCTGACGGTGACATTTGTTGATATTATTTGGTGATGGACGGTGCGGCATCCCCCTCCCCACACCCACACCCACCACCACCACTATCACTATCACCCTCACTACCCTCCTCCTCCTCCTCCACACCACCACCACTACCTCCTCTTCCTCCTCCAGCAGCACCACTACCACCACCACTACCACCAGCAGCACCTTCTCCTCCTCCTCCTCCTCCTCCTCCCCCTCCTCTCCACCAAGGCGTCGGTCACTGATTTTGGGCGTGATTGCGCGGCACTTGGGAGACGAAAAATAAAAAATAAAAATACACAGGGTTCCTCAATCTATTAATTTATAAACCACCTATATATCTCCTTTCCTCCAGCAGCAGCAGCACCAACACCAGCTGAAGCACCAGCTCTACCACCACCACCCGGGGTCCAGCTCCGACGGGAAAAAAGATAAAGAAATGAGATGATGGAATGAAAAAGAAAAAAATAAGAGTCCACAACAATCATCTATAATCCAAGGTCTGGAGAGCAGGAATCCCGGACGAGTAGGATCCAGAGAAGAAGCAGAAGAAGCAGAAGAAGCAGATCACTGGATGAGGCGGTGTTATTATCATCACCATCATAAATTCTTGCTCGGGAAATAGGACGGTGTGTTGTTGTAGGTGATAGTGATGATGTTGTTGTAGATGTTGCTGTTCTTGTTGTTGTTGTAGCAGTAGAAGAAGCGGCTCGCAGCATCATCTTCTTCTCCTCCTTCTATCACTCCGCCACCGGGCAGAAGACACCGAGTCTCTTCATTCTTCATCCCCGCCCAGCAGCAGCAGCAGCAGCAGCAGCAGCATCGCACCCCGGGGCTCCCCGAACCAGAGAGAGGCGGTCAACCCCGCAGAGCCTCAGCGAGTCCAGCGTCTCTGCTCTCTGTCTCTCTAACCTGCTTTCTCTCTCTCTCTCTTCCCCTCTCCCTCTCTATCTCTCTCTCTCTCTCTGTTTTTTTTCTCCCCTCCTCTCCTCCCTCGACCCCCCAGGGGGACGTGAGCCAACGCGCAGCCGTCGGTCCGGAGGCTGTAGGCTATTCCCGTGGAGATCAGACAGCCTTGGAAACGAAAAGAGCTGGGGCAATAAAAAATAATAACCCCGACGAGCGCTTCTTTTTCCTCCTCTTCTCCTCCTTTTTTTTTATATTGGCTCTTCTTTTTCTCCTCCGTTTCAGCCGTTTTTCAGCCGTCGGGGTTGAGCCGCCGTCGCCACCACCGCCGCCGCGCGCTCAGCATCTGATGATCAGGGGTCTGACGGGAACCGAGCGAGCGAGCGAGCGCCGCGCGCGGATCCGTGGCCAAGCCTTGCAGCGCACGACGCACCACGGCGCCTCCCCGGAGCCCCCACCCCCTACCCACCTACCCCCACTCACCCACTCACTCCAACCCACTCCCCATAGCGCGCACATATAACCGAGATGCATTGGGCGTCACTGTCAATTGAGGGGTACTGCAAAGTCCGAATCACATTCTGCAAAGATTCAGATTATTGCTTCCCTTTATCAATGAAGACCATTGATCACTGATCACCAATATAGAGGCTATATCTATCAGACCTATTGGAGCCTCTGAGGCCCCGCGAGAAGAAGTTAAGGAGGAGAGAGGAGGTGTATACAATGAAAACACCACACTGGCCAGAGGATCCCTTTCAAACTGGTTCTTTTAGATGTTTTCATTTATAGTTATATACTATATATATATATATATATAAACACCAACTCTGTCCACTGTAACTCTTTGACGCTGTCCTTGGTGCTGAAACAGAGATGCATTGGGCGTCACTGTCAATTGGGGGTTTCTGCAAAGTCCGAATCACATTCAGATTCAGATTATTGCTTCCCTTTATCAATGAAGACCATTGATCACTGATCACCAATATAGAGGCTATTCTGTATCTATCAGACCTGTTGGAGCCCCTGAGGCCCCACGAGAAGAAGTTGAGGAGGAAGAGGAGGAGGTGAAAACAGTGAAAACACCACACTGGCCAGAGGATCCCTTTCAAACTGGTTCTTTTAGATGTTTTTATTTATAGTTTTATATACTGTATATATATTAAAAAAAACACCAACTCTGTCCACTGTAACTCTTTGACGCTGTCCTTGGTGCTGAAACAGACTCTGACTTCTCTCCAAGACCTTGTTGTGTTGTCGTCTTTTACATAACCGAGATGCATTGGGCGTCACTGTCAATTGGGGGTTTCTGCAAAGTCCGAATCACATTCAGATTCAGATTCAAATTATTGCTTCCCTTTATCAATCAAGACCATTGATCACTGATCACCAATATAGAGGCTATTCTGTATCTATCAGACCTATTGGAGCCTCCGAGGCCCCGTGAGAAGAAGTTGCTCGGGGCCTCTTCTCGTTTGTCGCCAAGTGTGAAAAGCACACGGTCCAATTCGCCCCGTTGACTGTTTACCCAACAGAAAGAATATTTTTGGGGGGGTTTGGGGGGGTTAGCCTATGTGGGATTGAGGAATCGGGTTCTTCCTGTTTGTCTTGGCCACGATCACTTCACTTTTATCCTCCATCTGACAGTATAGACGGTTATGTAACAAGCTGCATCAGATGGGATTCCTTGGGACAACATGAGAAGAAGAAAAAAAAAAAAGAAACTCCATGTGTTTGACTTCACCAAGGGATTCTGGGAAATGACTGTAGAAAAACAGATCAATTATAATTATTATTAATAATGAAGAAAAAGAAGAAGGTGCCAATAAACTAAGTTGGACCAACGTTTCATCTGCGGAGCCAGTCAGTCGGAGAGTTTGGACGACCACAGGTTTTTATTTTTATTTCCTAATTCGACTGAGGACTTACTGTTATTTTGAGGACAGTTTTGAAGAGTTTTTTTTTTATCCTCCTCCTCCTCCTCCTCCTCTTCCCTTCATTCCTCCCCTCTCCTCCAAGCCGTCTGTCAGTCTGGCTCTGGCATCTGAGTTGTCTTTGATGCAGTTCAGCAAGCTGTTTGCTTGGGCTAAACCAACCAAGCTGTCACCTCTCCAGAAACAGGGAAAATGAAGGTGGAGGAGGGAGGAAGAGGAGGAAGAGGAGAAAGAGAGGAGGAAGTGTACAGAGAAAACACCACACTGGCCAGAGGATCCCTTTCAAACTGGTTCTTTTAGATGTTTTTATTTATAGTTTTATATAAAAACACCAACTCTGTCCACTGTAACTCTTTGACGCTGTCCTTGGTGCTGAAACAGACTCTGACTTCTCTCCAAGGCCTTGTTGTGTTGTTGTCTTTCTTTTTTTTCTTTTTTGGTGGCGCTGTCCAAAGTGCTGAAACCAGAGCACAGAGCTGTGAGCACCACCTGCACGCCTTTTGGAGGAGATTAGCTCCATTGTGCATCAGGGTGGGTTACCATGTACCTCCGGCCATCTGTTTCAAAAAACCACTGAGAAGTGTTTGTGAGTTTCTGTTTGTCTCCTCCACCACCACCAGATACTTTTGGCAGGTTTAGGTACAAAACCAAAACCACCCGTCACTTTGGACGTCTCTCTGAGTCTGAGTCTGTTCTAAAAAAGAAAATATATATATATAATAATATTAATCAGTGGGTTGAACACTCAGAAGTGGAGCCATATGGTGGTGGCACAGAAGAAGTTTGAGACAAATAAGAAGAAGCTGGAGAGGGAATTACATAAATCTCATCATAGTTGTTGATCACAATTTGTTCATTTGTTGTTGTTGAAGAAGCAGAAATACAGATTGTTCTTCTCCGTGTTTCATAACTTTTCCAAAAAAGTCTGCAGTCCACTAGTTTGGGGTCACCACCGAGAACCTATCTCTCTCCATTTCATTGTTAACTATTGGTGGAGGCATCTACAGTAATAAGCTCTTTGAGTTTTCGCCTCTTCCAGCACTATAAATTATCAAATTGTTATTTTTACTTGTGTATTTTTAACTGTGCAAAGTAAATCTACATCTAAACCAGGTCGAACCTTCTTGCTGTGGGTCAACAGGACAAACCCACTGGGCCACCGTGCCGCCACAGATGCATCAAGACACCAAAACTTCTTCACTTCGTAAAACACCTAATCCAGTGGTTCTCAAAGTGGGGTCTGGGGGCCTGCAGGGGTCGTTGAGAGGGTTCAAGTCGGAATCCAACTTTTTTTCCAGAAATATTAAATTTTTTTTCAGAAATCTCTCTAAAATGTTCCAAGATTTCACACCATTGGCCCTAATTTGAACGCACATTGACTTAAAAAAGTAACGTTATTCAGTCTCAGAGCAAATATTCATGTATTTCTGGTGTTTGTTTGAAAATGTCATCCAATGGGGGGGTCCGTGGTCTAATTTGTGTCAGTTTAGGGGTCCTTGATCTAAAAAAGTTAGAGAACCACTGATTTGTTTTAACATCTACACGAGCACTGAAGACCCAGCACATTTTATAACTGACCAACCCTGATTCACATGTCCTATCTTCACCATCTCACTCCATGCAAAAGTTGTGATAAATTTTGTTTTATACCTGAGTTTCTGCAGGTGACAAACTCTTGTCACTAGTTCCATAAAAAATCCAATTTACTTAGTCAAATCCATGTTTTTGTTGGGCTCAAATGGATCTTGATTCATTTTGTAAAGACGCATCACAGGTAACTTATCTCATATAAAGCTCCGACCGGGCTCAACTTTCACCCTGAGGTCACACAGTGTGCGGTGTACTGGTGTTATGCACAAGCTGCCTTTTCCACGTCACACCGCGTTGTGTGTGCATCACTGGCTTCATTCGCTCGTCATCTGATTCTCGGAGACCGGCGGCGGCCACTGACAGGACTGATAAAAGCCCGTTGGCCCCGCCGACAGCACGGGAGAGAGAGAGAGACGGAGTGAGTGAGTGTTGGGAAGAGGTGGGAGGTGCTGGTGGAGGAGAAACGGTTCAGGGGTGGAGGAGGGAGGTGCTGCTGCTGCTGCTGGTGCTGGTGATGATGGTGATGATGATGATGATGGTGGTGAGGTGCTCTATTTTGAGGCTACTTGAATGTATCTGAGAATGTATATTTACAATGTGTGTATTGTATGTTATTGTATTTTATTCATTTTCTTATTTTCTTTTACTTTCATGTAATGGTTTTCATAATTTGATGTTATCCTCATGATAGGGGGACGAGTAAGAGGTATAGATGAATGGAAATGAAATGAAACAAAATAAAAAGTTGATCACAAAAAAATGATGGTGGTGATCCGTGCATAACCACGCGGTGGTCGGATGCCGGAGATGACGAGCCCCCACCTCCTCCTCTTCCTCCTCTTCCTCCTCACATATTGATAAAGAGGATGGACGGATGGAGACGTTCTCCTCTCGTCCTCCTTTTCATTTTCATTTTTTTTTAGCCTCTTTAATCGCTGCTGCTGCTGCTTCATGCCCATGCAGCTTTCCCAGGTTCTCTCCCTGCGAGTGTGTGTGTGTCTGTGTGTGTCTGTATGTGTGTGTGTGTGTGTGTGTGTGTGTGTTGCTGCTGCTGCTGAGAGAGAGTCGTGCTGAGGCCCTGATGCGCAGCATTGTCATTCAGGGAGCGTTCACACAGGCAACCCCCGCAGGAAGCCCTAGCACCTCCCCCCTTGAAACAACGCCCCCCTCCTCTCCTCTCCACTCCTCTCCCTCCTTACCCCCTCCCCTCCTCCTCTCCCTCCTCCTCCTCCTCTTCTCCCCCCTCCCTCTCCTGTTCTCTGATCTCACTCAGCAGGACGAAGCTACAGAGCATCAGAGAGCGAGAGAATGAGAGGAGAGAGGGTGAGACGACACAGGGAGGTGAGGGAGGGGTGAGGGAGGGGTGAGGGTCAGTTCACGTTCAACTGGAGGAAATCTGAATCTAAACAGATGTTGTGATTCACGTCAAGAGTTTAACTCCAGGATTAGATTTTACTTCAAAAACCACATTTCATCTGTGAAAGGAAACAAACATCAATTCATGTCTTAATGAACTGGACTCAAAGTTTCTATTTTCTTAAATTCAAATTCAGGATTTTCTTCCATACTTAATTTCATTTCGAATTATATTGAGGCAGAAACCTCATTTATAATTGAGCTGAGCAAAACGACACGTCCAGGATACACAAATATTAATTAAAATCTAAAAAGTCCAGAGAAATATTAGTCGACTCAAAACGAGAACAGCTGAAGGGAAAATATGATCAAATCATGGATTTGAATTTCCCTCGTGATAAAAAAATGAGGTCGTTCTGCATCTACTTAACTCATGATATGATGTTATTGCAATTTTAAACATTTTACAGTATTACATTATATTTGATAGATTTTTTGATTTATTAGCTAGTACCTTTTTGCATCTGTAAATTATGTTCTGAAAGGAAAACTTTATCTAATTAGATAAAACATGATCCTGAAAGTTGGAGCGTCATAAACACACTGAAATGTTCTCGTACTAAAAACTTGAATTTGTATCTGCTGTTTACATAATAAAAGGTCGATGCTCGGCGTTCATGTATTAATACAACCAAATATCGCGATACTATCCTCTATTTTTTAATATATAAGTCCACAGAGTTGATCTCCTGCCTGCCGGCTGTGACATGACTATTACTGACATTTCAAAATGTTTAAAAATAATTGACATGTCCATAAAAGACCTGTAGCCTGGTCCAAACCCGTCTCTTTGCATTTCATTTCATTTCATCTGTACAAACAAACCGGCCACTCTCCATTGAGAAATGATTAACTTCCTGGTAGATGGATACTGATGAGTTATGTTTTAAACTATTGGATCGGCCTTTAAAGGGATAGTTCAACATTTTGGCAAATTGGCCCATTGCCATAATCGCTATAGTCATAGCAATAGGTTCATTACCTTTAATTGTAGGTGTAAGCTATTTTCAGTACGGCGGAGCGCAGCAGCTGGCTGCTCAGAGCTACGCTATGGAGGCTAACGGAATTTCTTGGTTTCCCTCATTAAACTCATCAAATTCAACATCCCAAAACTCCACAGCGCTTTTGTAGACAAGTTGTGACCTGCACAACCACCACGCTATGAGATAATGACGGAACGATACGAAACGGAGCCGTTTTCGAGGTAAATACAGGGTAAATACGGAGACTGCTTGCTGAAAAACTGTCCCTGAACGCAACGCGCATCAGCGGTTTTGTATGAATTTACCTCGAAAACGGCTCCGTTTCGTATCGTTCCGTCATTATCTCATAGCGTGGTGGTTGTGCAGGTCACAACTTGTCTACAAAAGCGCTGTGGAGTTTTGGGATTTTGTATTTGATGAGTTTAATGAGGGAAACCAAGAAATTCCGTTAGCCTCCATAGCGTAGCTCTGAGCAGCCAGCTGCTGCACTCCGCCGTACTGAAAATAGCTTACACCTACAATTAAAGGTAACGAACCTACTGCTATGACTATAGCAATTATGGCAATGGGCCAATTTGCCAAAATGTTGAACTATCCCTTTAAATACACAATCCAACAACTCCAAAACGCTCTGGTGGTCAAGTTGTGACCTGCACATTCACCACACTATGAGATAATAACACAACGTTACCAGACAGAGTTGTTTTAGAGGGAAATTCATGCAAAACCGCTGATGCGTGTTGCCTTCAGGGATCAGTTTTTCGGCAAGCAGTCTCCGTATTTGCCTCGAAAACAACTCTGTTTCGTAACACAATGAAGCTGTTGCACACTGTGAACAAAGACCATCCAATCATCACAATGAGCAGAACGAGTACTAGATGTCCGTCAACAACAACAGAACTTACGGCTTCACAAACATCCATCTCTCTGCCGCCGTTTTGTATGAACTACACCTTCATACGTAGCTACCGTCATTGTTCTCAGCCTCTCCCTCTGTTCTCTGATTGGCTGATAGATCCTCTGCAGAAGAAATCCATTACAAATACAAGGTGGAGAACTGAAGGGAAACTAGAAAAAACATTTCCAAGAATGGAAATGGTGTGAATGCTTCCAGCAATGCTGAATGAGCTGAAGAAATTGTTGAAAGAAAGAAAGAAAGAAAGAAAGAAAGAAAGAAAGAAAGAAAGAAAGAAAGAAAGAAAGATTGAAACAAGAGAGAAAAAAGAAAAGGACAGAAAGAAAGAAAGAAAGAAAGAAAGAAAGGAAGAAAAAAAGAAAGAAAGAAAGGAAGAAAGAAAGAAAGGAAGAAAGGAAGAAAGAATCAAACAAACAAAGAAGTAAAAAGACAGAAATGGAGTGAAAGAAAGAAAGAAAGAAAGAAAGAAAGAAAGAAAGAAAGAAAGAAAGAAATTGAGTAAAAACAAAGGAAGAGAAAAGGAGTAGAAAGAAAGAAAGAAAGAATCAAACAAACAAAGAAGTAAACAAACAGAAATGGAGTGAAAGAAAGAAAGAAAGAAAGAAATGGAGTAAAAACAAAGGAAGAGAAAAGGAATAGAAAGAAAGAAAGAAACAATCAAACAAACAAAGAAGTAAAAAGACAGAAATGGAGTGAGTGAAAGAAAGAAAGAAAGAAAGAAAGAAAGAAAGAAAGAAAGAAAGAAAAAGAGAGAGGGGGATGATAGATAGAAAGAGGTAGATGGATGGATGGATGGATGGATAGAGAGGGAAGGATAGAAAAAGTTACGTAAAATACAAATGAAGGAGTAGAAGAAAGAAAGAAAGAAAAAAAGGAGACAGAGGGGTTAAAAATAGGGAGGGGGATGGATAGATAGATAGATAGATAGATAGATAGATAGATAGATAGATAGATAGATAGATAGATAGATAGATAGATAGATAGATAGATAGATAGATAGATAGATAGATAGGTAGGACACATGTTAAAAGCTGCATCCTATGTCCTAGGCTCCACCTGTAATTGTACTACTATTAATAGAGTTGGAAAGACTAAACGTCTGAACTTAAATTCATGAGAAAAAAATTAATTGTTGGAGATGTTTACATCAAAAGTATAAAATAATTGAGAGCCTGATGAATTTGAGCTGAAAACCTGTGTGTGTGTGTGTCTGGGTGTGTGAGTCTGACGGTCTCTCTGTCTGCGTGTACATGTGCAGAAAGCCACAGAACTCCTCTCTCCCTAATGATCTGATTGATTGGCAGCCTGCCCTCAGAAGTTACCATGGCGACTACCATGCTTACATTTTACTGTGTGGAACAGTGTTGTGTTTGTGTGTTTGTCTGTTTGTGTATGTGTGTGTGTGTGTGTGACTGTGTGTGTCTGTCTGTGTGAGTGTGATGCCTGTGTTTGTGCGTGGACATCCTCTGTCAGTCTGGTTTATCATGTGTCTGTGTGGGGCTGTGTTTAAAAACATCTTAACGAGCAGCCAGGCTGCACCTGCACTGTTCTATTTATAGACTTTGATAACGAGCTGGCCGCTACAGCTGGACCAACTGCACACAGAGCAGAGCAGAGCAGAGAGATTTGAGCTCTGAGCAGCTTCCCAAAACAGCCCAGAAAAAGAGAACCGTAACTCTTATCAGAATATGGTCCTCCTGACCATCTGGGCAAGCAGACCTTCCTGAGCACATTGATGTGCATTAAATGTTTGTAGGGCAAAAACTTTTCTCAGGGTCGCAAGGTAGAAAAGGGGGCATTTCTGCTTTTCTAAAAAAATCAGCTCCTACTTTTATATTGAAGTGGATGAGCCACTGGAGCGGGTCTAGCTGGACAATTAGGCTCATAGAGACAATTCTGTAAGTCTGTCTGCTGTTTTGAGCACATTAAATGAGACACGACAAGTGTGGCTACAAACCGGTGAGGAAATCATGTGTCTAGAGTTTAATTTGTGGCCGTGCTGGCAATTTATCCAGAAAAAATCCTGAATGTTTTTTCGATCCCTCTCACTCTAACGATGATGTCACTCACTCTGACCCAACCCCATACACACTCATTGAAAAGTGTGAAATTTGTCAGAAATCCTCATGTGCTTTTAAAGGATTTATCTCAAAAACGGTACAAGCTATGAAAAAGTTGTAAATACAGGATGAATACATTAGAAGTTTGTCTACAGCTCAGAATTTGAATGAAGTCTCTAGCTGAAAGTATGTGGACGCTTTACAGGCTGAAAGAAGTAAGAAGATTTGAAGAGTTTCAAGACTGTTCCAATGCATTCTCTATGGGGAAAAAAAAATCAGAAATAGTTGAATATTGCAAAAAGTATGAATAGTTGAAAAGAGAAAAGACATAGCACACCTGTCCCGAAAAGGCTGAACATTTTGATATTTGAATTGTTGAAATAGCACAAAGTATGAAGGACTAGTTACATGACAAAGAAAGGCAGAAAATGGCCGAACCGAATAACAATAGTGTGAATGCTTCCAGCATTCACACTAACTAGAAAAAACATTTCCAAGAATGGAAATGGTGTGAATGCTGGAAGCAATGCTGAATGAGCTGAAGAAATTGTTGAAAGAAAGAAAGAAAGAAAGATTGAAACAAGAGAGAAAAAAGAAAAGGACAGAAAGAAAGAAAGAAAGAAAGAAAGAAAGAAAGAAAGAAAGAAAGAAAGAAAGAAAGAAAGAAAGAAAGAAAGAAAGAAAGAAAGAATCAAACAAACAAAGAAGTAAAAAGACAGAAATGGAGTGAAAGAAAGAAAGAAAGAAAGAAAGAAATGGAGTAAAAACAAAGGAAGAGAAAAGGAGAAGAAAGAAAGAAAGAAAGAATCAAACAAAGAAGTAAAAAGACAGAAATGGAGTGAAAGAAAGAAAGAAAGAAAGAAAGAAATGGAGTAAAAACAAAGGAAGAGAAAAGGAATAGAAAGAAAGAAACAATCAAACAAACAAAGAAGTAAAAAGACAGAAATGGAGTGAAAGAAAGAAAGAAAGAAAGAAAGAAAGAAAGAAAGAAATGGAGTAAAAACAAAGGAAGAGAAAAGGAGTAGAAAGAAAGAAAGAAAGAAAGAAAGAATCAAACAAACAAAGAAGTAAAAAGACAGAAATGGAGTGAAAGAAAGAAAGAAAGAAATGGAGTAAAAACAAAGGAAGAGAAAAGGAATAGAAAGAAAGAAAGAAACAATCAAACAAACAAAGAAGTAAAAAGACAGAAATGGAGTGAAAGAAAGAAAGAAAGAAAGAAAGAAAGAAAGAAAGAAAGAAAGAAAGAAAGAAAGAAGAAAAAGAGAGAGGGGGATGATAGATAGAAAGAGGTAGATGGATGGATGGATGGATGGATGGATGGATGGATGGATGGATAGAGAGGGAAGGATATAAAAAGTTACGTAAAATACAAATGAAGGAGTAGAAGAAAGAAAGAAAGAAAGAAAGAAAGAAAGAAAAAAAGGAGACAGAGGGGTTAAAAAATAGGGAGGGGTATAGATAGATAGATAGATAGATAGATAGATAGATAGATAGATAGATAGATAGATAGATAGATAGATAGATAGATAGATAGATAGATAGATAGATAGATAGATAGATAGATAGATAGGACACATGTTAAAAGCTGCATCCTATGTCCTAGGCTCCACCTGTAATTGTACTACTATTAATAGAATTGGAAAGACTAAACGTCTGAACTTAAATTCATGAGAAAAATATAAATTGTTGGAGATGTTTACATCAAAAGTATAAAATAATTGAGAGCCTGATGAATTTGAGCTGAAAACCTGTGTGTGTGTGTGTGTGTGTGTGTCTGGGTGTGTGAGTCTGACGGTCTCTCTGTCTGCGTGTACATGTGCAGAAAGTAAAACTGTTAAGCGCCACAAAACTCCTCTCTCCCTAATGATCTGATTGATTGGCAGCCTGCCATCAGAAGTTGCCATGACGACTACCATGCTTACATTTTACTGTGTGGAACAGTGTTGTGTTTGTGTGTTTGTCTGTTTGTGTATGTGTGTGTGTGTGTGACTGTGTGTGAGCGTCTGTGTGTGTCTGTCTGTGTGAGTGTGATGCCTGTGTTTGTGCGTGGACATCCTCTGTCAGTCTGGTTTATCATGTGTGTGTGTGGGGCTGTGTTTAAAAACATCTTAACGAGCGGCCAGGCTGCACCTGACCTGTTCTATTTATAGACTTTGATAACGAGCTGGCCCCTACAGCTGGACCAACTGCACACAGAGCAGAGCAGAGCAGAGAGATTTGTGCTCTGAGCAGCTTCCCAAAACAGCCCAGAAAAAGAGAACCGTACCTCTTATTAGAATGTGGCCCTCCTGACCATCTGGGCAAGCAGACCTTCCTGAGCACATTGATGTGCATTAAATGTTTGTAGGGCAAAAACTTTTCTCAGGGTCGCAAGGTAGAAAAGGGGGGCATTTCTGCTTTTCTAAAAAAATCAGCTCCTACTTTTATATTGAAGTGGATGAGCCACTGGAGTGGGTCTAGCTGCACAATTAGGCTCACTGAGACAATTCTGTAAGTCTGTCTGCTGTTTTGAGCACATTAAATGAGACACAACAAGTGTGGCTACAAACCGGTGAGGAAATCATGTGTCTAGAGTTTAATTTGTGGCCGTGCTGGCAATTTATCCAGAAAAAATCCTGAATGTTTTTTCGATCCCTCTCACTCTAACGATGATGTCACTCACTCTGACCCAACCCCATACACACTCATTGAAAAGTGTGAAATTTGTCAGAAATCCTCATGTGCTTTTAAAGGATTTATCTCAAAAACGGTGCAAGCTATGAAAAAGTTGTAAATACAGGATGAATACATTAGAAGTTTGTCTACAGCTCAGAATTTGAATGAAGTCTCTAGCTGAAAGTATGTGGACGCTTTAAAGGCTGAAAGAAGTAAGAAGATTTGAAGAGTTTCAAGACTGTTCCAATGCATTCTCTATGGGGAAAAAAAAATCAGAAATAGTTGAATATTGCAAAAAGTATGAATAGTTGAAAAGAGAAAAGACATAGCACACCTGTCCCGAAAAGGCTGAACATTTTGATATTTGAATTGTTGAAATAGCACAAAGTATGAAGGACTAGTTACATGACAAAGAAAGGCAGAAAATGGCCGAACCGAATAACAATAGTGTGAATGCTTCCGGCATTCACACTAATTAAAAATTGAGTGGAAGTATGTAAGTGGGCGGAGCCAGGCTGATAAGAGACCAGCTGAACAAAAACTGAACCAAAAACCAATGGTCCTTCAGCTGTGCAGAGCTGCAGACTGAACCTTTCAATACGACTGTATCATCAAACATGTGGAAAATATCACATATAAAGAGTCAAATGTGGGCGGAGCTTCATGATTTATGCAGAAGAATCAGTCCAGCTTCGTTAATTAAAGGACATAACAACATACAGTGATGTGATACTGATCTCAGTTCAGACCTGGAGACGAGCACTCACACTAAAGTACTGAAGAAAGTTTTTTTTTTTTTTTTTTAAACATCCTCTTGCTTGTAATTGGATCGAGTGCATTTCTAAAATCAAATATATAAATGCAGTGAGGTTGTTCTGAAGCGTTGGCTGCACAGAGCTCAGGGCTGGAAACTGTTTTTAATGAACAGGAAGTCCGATCCCACTGGAGAGGAGACGCCAGACGGCTGCACTCCACATCTGCTTTATTCTACTGGAATAATTAAAAAAGACTTAATAGACTCGCTGTGGTGGTTAATGAAGGAAGCTGTCAGTCTGCACTTTGAGCTGGGATGACATCACACACAACAAAACCTGCCAAGGTTAGAAAACGATGGGGTTTGTGTTTTGTGAGAATTGATTAATTAAATTAATTCTGCTTGGTTTGTAAACTGGTTTCAAGAAATTACATCACATCTTTTGTGGCCTCATAATAAATTAAGGTGAGTACAAAGTCTGTGATTGTATTTTTATGCAGTATTTACACTGTTTTTACTTTCATGAGGTTGAAGATGTGATCATCAATATCTATTGAACTATTTTTCGAGGTTGGAGGATTATGACTTATTTTTGTTTCCTCTCTCATATGGGTTTACTTCATCCTATAGCATTTTGATTTATTGACATCATTTTATCATTATTATTACAAAATCAAAATAATATCATTTTTAGATATTTCAACATGTGAAATGTTACGTTTAAAGGTAGGCTTGGAGATCCTGGAAAAAACAGTTTGAGCAGGCCACATTGTGAGAATACACAAGTCAAAAGTCCAAGCCCCTTTTTCTCAGACTTCTCTCTGAAGCCACGCCTCCAGATCGCAGGAAAGCAGTGTATGTAATCCCAGTGTGAGCGACGCGGCATTTGGCGATATCGTCGCGTATAGCGGGGCTGCGGCAGGGCACGGAGAGCTGTATACGCGTAGAGGAGGGAGGGAGGGAGAAAGAAAGATGGCAGTTCAAGATGGTTGGATGCTGTTTTTACAGGATTGTCTGTTCCTCACTGCAAAAACTTACCAAGAATATTTGTCTTATTTCTAGTCAAAATGTCATTTCTAGTCAAAACAAATCTCATTATACTTAAAATAAGACTCATCATATTAAAAAAAGGAGCTTGTTTTTAAGACCCTTTTTACTTCTTTCAAGCATATTTTCACTTGAAATAAGTAGAAAAATCTGATGGTGGATCAAGTTTTTCTTTCTTATTACAAGCACAAAAAACTTGCTTTCACTGGCAGATTTTTCTACTTATTTGAAGTGAAAATTTGTTTGAAACAAATGAAAATTATCTAAAAAAACAAGTTCATTTTTAGGCGATGATTATTATTGAAAAAGAGTTTCATTTTGACTAGAAATGAGACATTTTGACAAGAAATAAGAAAAAAATTTAGTTTTTGCAGTGCACAGGTGACTAACCTTTTTCATTTTTGTGCAAAAAAACATTAGGCTACATTATTTGTTTGTAATTGGGATGTGAAGAGGATTTCAAGCAATTTAGTAAAAAAAAAAACTCCGGAATAGGATCTCAAACCCTACCTTTAAAGCAGAAGTAAGCGATCCGGTCGTTTTGGCTAATGCTGCGTTCCAGGCAGGCTTTTGAAACCGTAAATTACAGCTTCAAGTCACAACTTACGACTTTGTAGCGTTCCAGCCAACCCACTCGTGTTTTTCCGACCTGTTTTACCTGTGAAAGTCACTATAACGGCCACTCGTAACTTCCGACCCGTGAACTCGTACCAGATCAAACTGGTACGACTTCACAGGTCGGAAAAACACGAGTTACGGGCTGCCTTGAACGCACCATAACAGTCCTCGTCCCTACGTCACCACATTCACGGCTGCACACACAGCCCTGCATGCTGTTCTCTCTCCTCATTGGATAAAAACTGTAGGATATGAGAAATGTTTTCTCCTCGGCTCAGAGCAGAGCAGAGTGACTGACAGACCCGTGTTACAGACCAAACACTCTATAGAAGTGATTGCTGTCGGAAGATATAACTATTTAAGACTTATATTAACACAAATATATCACTTACTTCTGCTTTAACTTACCCTATGCTGCCCACAAGGGGCCCACAAGAAAAAAATCAGCTAACGTAGCTTAAGGCGTATACACACACACACACACACACATTGTTTCAAGACTCATAAAGCTGACAAGCTGCATTTTACTAGACTTCACGCGTCGGAGACAAGAACAAGGAGCATTTACAGTCACATGATGCTTCTTTGAAAGGAGAGAGAGTGAGTGTGTGTGTGTGTGTGTGTGCTGCAGGAAACTCAACTTTAACTGCTCCTGATTATAATGTGATTCATAATGTGTGTGTGTGTGTGTGTCTGGGAGAAAGAATGGTGGTGGTGGGGTTATGCAGACAGGCAGAAAGATATAGCGAGCTGATGTAGCGTCCAAGCTAATTAGAGGATTGCTCTTTTTTTGGCTCGTTCTCACGCCAACTCAACCTGTATTAATTGATTGGCTGGTTAATGGAAGTGGAGAGGAGGAATGCAGGAGGGGAGGAAGAGGAGGAGGGGGAGGAGGAGGAAGAGTGTGCTGGTCTCAGCTAATGGGCCCGGCTCTGGCGTGTGGAGTAAGCACTCTAGTCAAAGAATCAGCACTATAGGACGGATAGAAAGAAAGAGAGAGAGAGAGAGAGAGAGAGAGCAGGAAAAGAGGAAACTGAGATCAGAGACAGAAACCGATGAAGTGAATGAAGGAGAAAATTTTCATATTTTATAATGAAGAGGGTAAAAATAACTGAGTTCACCTTGAACATACATACAAACACACACAGCAGCAGCACTACAATGGACACACACTAATTAGAGTCAGTGGTTCCTCGGCGCTGCTACTGGTTGTAAATTTACATTCATGTTTTGTTGTGAAGTTTCATTGTAACTGGTTGTGAGAGATTTTGGATTTAAATTAAACTGCTGCTCAAACTGGAAACTAGTTGTATGAGCATCAGGAGTGACGGGAGGACGACAGAGGTTGTAGAGAGAGAGAGAGAAACATCTTTACCTGCTCTCTGATTCAGGGAGTGTTTAAAGGGATAGTTCAACATTTTGGCAAATTGGTCCATTACCATAATCCCTATAGTCATAGCAGTAGGTTCGTTACCTTTAATTGTCGATGCAAGCTATTTTTAGAAAGGCGGAGCAGAGCCGCAAGCTGCTCAGAGCTACGCTACGGAGGCTAATGAGATTTCTTTGAGGTTTCCCTCATCAAACTCATCAAATACACAATCCAACAACTCCACAACGCTCTGGTGGACAAGTTGTGACCTGCACATTCACCACGCTATGAGATAATATCAGAACGTTACCAGACAGAGTTGTTTTAGAGGTAAATTCATGCAAAACTGCTGATGCGTGTTGTCTTCAGGGACAGTTTTTCATCAAGCAGTCTCTGCATTTACCTCTAAAACAACTCTGTCTGGTAACGTTCTGTTATTATCTCATAGCGTGGTGAATGTGCAGGTCACAACTTGTCCACCAGAGCATTGTGGAGTTGTTGGATTGTGTATTTGATGAGTTTGAAGAGGGAAACCAAGAAATCCCATTAGCCTCCGTAGCGTAGCTCTGAGCAGCTGCTCCGCCGTTTTAAAAATAGCTTGCACCGACAATTAAAGGTAACGAACCTACTCCTAAAACAATAGGGATCATGGCAATGGGCCAATTTACCAAAATGTTGAACTATCCCTTTAAAGGTTTGAATCCAACGATACAAAATTATCACAATATCCTGAGATACAAGACCATAGAGACGATATGTGTCATCCTGAGACTTGAACACATTGGGATACATCGGACACTTTATTACCTTTGTACAGTTGCAGGTCATTGTCCCAGAAGGAAAACTTTGTCAACATCTGTCATAAAAACTAGTCTGGTGTTCTGGTATGAAAAACTTAAATTCATATTTGCAATTGGTAAAATAAAATATCAATATTTGGCATCCATTTATTGAGATAATATTCCATTGTATTGATTTTTTTTAAACTCTCCCTGAGTTTCAGTTTCAGCTTTTAAACAGAGTCTGGAGACAAAAACAAACTCCAGTCCAGTCCAGTCCAGTCAATCAATTCAGATCAATATTTGGATCAGTTCACACCAACATGGTTGAAAATGCCATGTGTGCAGGTCTGAACAGGACTGTTTACTCTGCTGTAGGTGGATCAGGAGTGAACTGGTTCCCGATGAGACTGAATCAGGAAGGAAATGTGGGCGTCTGTGTCTTGATTATTTGCAAAAAAAACATAAAAACCCTGTCCCGTCTGTCCGGAATGAAACGCAACAATTTCAAACCAAAATTGTCTTAAAAAACTCTTGATTTGATTGAAAACTAATCAAAACTGAAGCATTTTGTTTACAGAAACTTTCAGAAACTCAAGTTTGTCTCCTGTTATGATGCATCCTCCCCAGAACACACACAAATCCAAAAACTTGATGATGAACCAACCAGTTTACGTTATCTACAATCACCAACAACATCTTCACTGTAATGTTGTGCAATCTGCAAACTAAACTTAGTCGTGATCGCCTCAATATTTATCACTCTATGCAGTGAATTGCAACATTTTAACGAGGTGTAAATCCTTATTGTTGAGTGGCAGCTTTACCCATGCACATATGAAGCCATTCCTGAACTAAAACCACCAGTGAAGTGACTATAAAGTAAAAAAAAAAACGCTTCACATCCAAACCTATAAGACCCAGACTGCTCCTTCCTCTTCCTCTCTTCTCATCTCAGTGCAGCACCACGTGTGGGCGACCTGCCAGAGTGTGAGGGGACGTCCAACGGAAAGACAAGTCAAGCACGTGAAGCCCATATGTCCCAGGATGTCTAATACCCCCACACACCGACTGAGGGGCTGCGAGAAGAACCATCCAGAACCAAACACACACACACACACACACACACATACACGGCTTTGTTCAGTTCAGTCAACCCTGAACTAAACTAAAAGAAAAGATTCAGACAACAACAACACCAACCAGAGCTTCAACAAACTAACAAACGTCTCCCGACACAAGAGAAGAAGGGAAAAGGAACTTACCTTTTACCATAATTACACAGTTTCTCCTACAAAAGTTCCTCTGTCATGCCCTTTTTTCTTTTTAAAACAGACCTGCAGTCTGTAGAGTCAGTCCTCCCATCGCCATCGTTACTACAGTTATTTTAGATGAGGATGGAAACATCATGATTAGTCATTTTAAAGAGGCTGTAGTGTGGGAACTGCTGCTCCTCACCGTGAGTGAGTGAGTGAGTGAGTGAGTTATGACTCCCAGTGCGCCGGCTGATTAAAGAGCAGAGTCAGGACGATGCTAAGATCCACTGTTTTTTCCCCTTAGGCATCTTTTTTTTTTCTTTTTTTTCTTTTCTTGTTCAAAATCAGCTCTTGTCTTTTTGCGGCCAGACAGACAGCTTAATAGGTAATGTCTTTTTAAAGTATTTCATTGGAGTAGAGGAAAGGAGGAGGGAGGAGGAGGGGGAGGAGGAGGAGAGGAAGGAAGAGCGTTGGGTAAAAAAAAAAAGGTGGAGAATGACGGTCAATGATCCACCATGACACAGAGATATTCTGTAACGGAGAAGGTGATGCAGCCGAGATGAGAGAGAGAAACAGGGAGATGAGAGAGAAGAGGAGGAAGAAGGAGTGAGTGAGATGAAAAGGTAGATGGATGAAGTTAGATAACCTAAGTGGGTCAGTGGCTCAGTGTCCGGCTTGAATTAAGCATCTTAGCGCGGACTAATCGGACATGTTGATACAGTCCAGTCTGAGAGAGAACGGAGAGGGGTCGACTTCACCGCACACAGGTTTAATAAAAGACAGACTAAATCATATTTATCTTTAGAAACACAGAGAAAGAAAAACCCTGTCCAAGTCCATCATGTGGCCGTTTACGCTCCACCTGCAGCTTCTCCAACAATTAAACAATTAACAACATAACCGAGGCCTCAGAAGCCTCAGAGCTCCACCTGCAAACAAACCACAAAAAAAAATAAAATAAAATAAAATAAAAGTAGGACACAAAGTGAAGACGATCCCAGAAGGATTTGGTGCAATTTTTCTTTTCCTGACATCATGAAAGTGGAGCCACAGCTCATGCAGCGTGAGCCCCAGTTCGCCCAGAACAGAAACGTCGTCTGTGCACATTTAGTGTAAGAAGCTGCAGGCAGAACAGAACAGAGACCAGTCAGATCCAGATCCAGATCCAGATCCAGATCCAGATGCAGGCCTCAATCTGGTTACAGTCGTTTTGAGGCTTTTAAGGTTTTGACTGACTGGTTGCAATGAAACAACAAAGCTACAATGTTTGACTTAAAGAGGAACTACGCAGGATTTGTAGCTTAACTATGCTACATTTTTACCTTAATTAAACAGCTTTGGAGTAATTGTGACGTTAAATCAATGACTTGTAACTAGTTCCAGGGAGAATGGAGGCTCTCTGCCTTCCACCTACTGTAGCGTCTCTTGGCTGAAAACCAACCTTGTAAGATCAGAGCCTCCGACCCGGTGTCCCAGCTCTCGTCTCAGCGGCACCACCACACAAACGTAACGCGCCCCGTAACCCGTGATCTCTTGTTTATGACAGATAAGCAGTGGCGTGCACAGGGGGGGGGGCAGGGGGGGCGGTCGCCCCCCCTCGTGGCCCAATTGTTGAAAAACGCGTGCTAAAGTGCCCCCTGGGAGCCAAAACGCGCGTTAAAGTGCCCTCTTGGAAGCCAAAACATGTGCTAAAGTGTCCTCATGGGGGCCAAAACGTGTGCTAAAGTGCCCTCTAGGAGCCAAAACGTGTGCTAAAGTGCCCTCTAGGAGCTGAAACGCGTGCTTAAGTGCCCTCTTGGGAGCCAAAACGTGTGCTTAAGTGCCCTCTAGGAGCTGAAATGCGTGCTTAAGTGCCCTCTTGGGAGCCAAAACGCGTGCTTAAGTGCCCTCTAGGAGCCAAAACGTGTGCTAAAGTGCCCTCATGGTAGCCAAAACGTGTACTAAAGTGCCCTCTAGGTGCCAAAACACATGTTTAAGTGCCCTCTTGGAAGCCAAAACACATGTTAAAGTGCCCTCTTGGGAGCCAAAACACATATTAAAGTGCCCTCTTGGGAGCCAAAACACGTGTTAAAACGTCAACGTTTTTTAGTCTTAAGGCATTCATATTATAAAACAGGCCAAATCAACGTTAAAAAAGGCCAAATTTTCCAAACACACCATGTCGCTACAGTCTCACTCTTGTCATTTTCTGAAACTTGGCAGCCCTGAAAGTGCCCTCTAGGAGCCAAAACGTGTGCTAAAGTGGCCTCTTGGGAGCTAAAACACATGTTAAAGTGCCCCCTTGGAAGCCAAAATGCATGCTAAAGTGCTCTCTAGGAGCCAAAACGTGTGCTAAAGTGCCCTCTTGGGGGCCAAAACACGTGTTAAAACAGGCCAAATCGACGTTTTTTTAGTCTTAAGGTATCGATATTAAAACAGGCCAAATCGATGTTAAAAAAGGCCAAAATTTTTTCGCCGCCGACCTGTGGTCGCCGGCCAAACGCACCTTGTTGCTACAGTCTCACTCTTGTCATTTTCTGAAACTTGGCAGCCCTGAAAGTGCCCTCAAGGAGCCACATCTAGGAGCCAAAACATGTGCTAAAGTGGCCTCTTGGGAGCTAAAACACGTGTTAAAGTGCCCTCAGGGAAGCCAAGACGCGTGCTAAAGTGCCCTCTTCAGTGGCGAGGACGCGCTATTATGTGCCCTTTTTTTCCTTTTCGCCCCTGCCCTTCAAAAAGTCTGTGCACGCCACTGCAGATAAGACTACACAGATATACACATGGTAACATGGTAGATGATAAATAACGTTATCCACCGCTCCATGGATTGATTTCTCACCGGCTTCGTTGGAAACAAATGCACACGGCCACGAGGAGGGTTAGGAAAACAGAGGAAAAGCGACCAGACTTGCATAGTTCCCCTTTAACTGGACTAAATTGGACCAGTTCAAAACTCCATTGAAACGACAAAATGACAAGTCAGACGCCTTTTTTCGTCAGATCATGCATTAAAAAAACACAGGTTTATCTGGAGTACAGTTGTGTAGTCCAGGTTGCTAAAGCTTAGTTCAGACCATAGGACTTCAAACTAGTGGCGCAACACATCATTGGTAATCTGTCCATGGATCAGCACGCAAGTGGTCAGCGGATTGGATGATGAAAAAAAGAAAAAAGTTGTAGTGTGAGAACACTTAGTTGCACCGCCCTAGCCGAATAAACGGGCAATTAAAAAAACGTTGCTCATATCAGCAGCTCTATGTCACGCATAGCAACAACAGCCAACATGTGAACTACCCATCCCCTACCCCGCTCTCCCTGCTGATCCGAAAATGATCCGATCCATGACTCATAATCGTGATCCAGTCCGATGCGTGAGGTTACTGATCTGCTGCACCCCTACCTACTCTGAACAGTTCACACTGCGAACCCTGCTGACCTGCGATCAGAAGCCTTCAAGTCCTAAAGAGTTCATAATACTCAGTCACACATGACACACAATTTCACCCCAACTAGTTTGAACAAAACAACAGCCTGTAGAGAAAAGATCTGCAAAAAGTTATTTAACTCTTTACTTGAAACTGGATCTTAAAGATGTAGGCCAGACAAAAATAAGCACTACTGGTTTGCACAACGAAAAAAGAAAAGACAATAAGGGTTAGGGACTGAATGGGATGAATTGATCGTCTGTTGGAGGCAAGTGTTTTGATATTTAATATGAATGACACCATAAAGAAAACGTAGATAAAGAAGCGGCAACTATCCTGCACTCAGCCAGTAATCGCGTCACACACAGGTAAAGGTGTTCGCCAGTCAACAGCTGATTTACCTTTGACCAAGTCTTTTATCGGCAACTTCTAGACTTCCAACAACATCAAACAGCGAACCATCTCATTTCAACTCCACTCGTCTATAGACAGCGACGCCTTTCCACCCTCTAAAGTGGGACACGGCTTGAGTTTCTATGTTTCTGATTGAGCAGAACTTCTTGAAAACTCGTGAGTGTCCAGTTATTTAGGTACATAACCCTTTTCTTTTCTATTTTTTTGTTTGCAGACCAGTCCTGTAGCTACGTCTCAGTGGTACTGGGTTTGAGAGCAGAACTGTGTGGTAAGCACTGTAATACCTCTAGAAAGTACAGCAACATGCATCCTGCTATAAATCTAACAATGAGCATGAAAAACAAGGACGGAGGTTCAATTCCCAGCCTGCAGGTCTGTTCAAAGGAAGCCAGGCCAGGTGGACCAGAGACTAATGGGAGTTTTTGGTCTATTTATAGTCCTGCATGTTGGACCGAGGCCTCGTCTCTCCAGGTGGTTTCCCTGCCGTCTGCCAAATCCATTGTGGTTCAGGTAACGGGGGGAAAAATAAATGAGTGGTGGTCAGAGAAGCCTCGTCTGACTGAAGACAAGAGGAAAAGTAAAGATGCAGATTTTTAAAAAAGTAGGATGAAAACCAGAGGAGACAAAGTAGAGAGGAGTCAAAAAAAAAGGACAAGAAAGGTGACTGGACGGAAAAGGAGATGGGTTGTAGTTAATTAGGGAGAGAAAGGTGACTGAAAAGAGGACGGAAAGACAAAAAAAACACGCTAAAAATGAGACGAAAAGGGGGCGTTTACGACACCTCAAATAAACGGCAAAAAAAAAGAGATGAAAAGGATCTGAGAGGAAGGCGAAGAAACGAAGGAGAGAGGTGGAAGGAGGCAGCAAGTAGGCTAAGGGCAGATAGGAAGCGAGAGAAGAGCGATAGCGAAATGACAAAAAAAAAAAAGGAGACGAGGAGAGGAGAGCGATTGAAAGGGAGCGATAAGGAGGTGGAGGAAGGTGAAAAGGAGGAGAACAGGGACAGAGAGGGAGATAGTGAAGAGGGTGAGGAGGAGGAGGATGAAGAGGGGAGATATGGAGAGGGAGGGAGGGAGAGAGGGAAGGGAACAGCCTGTTTTCTCTGATCCCTCGCTATAAACTCTGAGCACACACCTCCTCAGTGTGTGTTTCAGTACTGTGTCTATTTGTGTAAGTGTGAGTGTTTAATGTCTCCTGAATGTGTGTGTGTGTGTGTTTTGTGCTATCTGTGTGATGCCAAATGTCTTTTGTACTTTATCTACATACATCTACGTGTGTGTGTGTGTGTGTATTTCTATCTTTCTGAGGACCGACTGAAGGTCCTTCAATGAGAGGACATCTTCTCTCCTACTTATGGTGCATTCAATTACAACGGGGAGGTTGGATTTCTCTGTGAATGAATGAAATTCTGTGTGGCTTTCTGTCAACGGAAAAGGATAAAAAGATAGAATAATAGCCTGTACAAATAAAATAAGAAAAAGTTGGAACAGTATCACAAGAAAAAAACTATTGAAATGAATTTAAAATAATTAAAACATCAAAAGTCCAACTCAGAAGCTCTGAGAAACTTCAGTAACACTGAGCTCACAATCCAAGATGGCCGCTCGCTGCATCAACAGTAAATAAAAGCTGAACATTATCCTGTTTATCAGCCACTTAAGGCACGTTTCCATTGCAGGAACTTCGGGGTAATTTTCCGGGGCCAGCCCCGTTGGTGCGTGTCTCCACTGCAGGAACCTCCCCCACAGGGCCATTTACAGGAACTTTTACGGGGGACAACGGAGTACCTACTCCAGGGTAGGTACTCCGTTCGGCCCTGAAAAGCTCCTGGGTGGGGCTCGAGGTTAACCCGGCACTGATCGGCTAAAGCTAGAGCAGGCTCTGACGCTACCAGAAAGCACCAAAACAACCGGCATTTTTAAAAGGGGGAGCAGAAGGGGAGCATTAGCCTAGCAGGCACCGCTGTAAACAACAAGAAAACAGCAGGAAGATGTACGACAAAAGGACCGACGGTGAGGTGCAGACATTGATTGCAGTCTACGGCACCGAGGAGATTCAGAGGGGGTTTGAGTCATCGTGGCGAAATGAAAATATCAATCAAAAATATCAATGAAAATCAGCGCACCTCGACACACTGGGGATCCATCACGCCGCAAAACAATGCCGTGAAAAGTACAAATACAGAGAGAAGACAAACAGGCCTGTGAAGTTCTCATAGTTTGAAGACTCTGTAAGTAAAATGTGTCTCTTGTTTACACCGATGAGGTCATGATAAATAGAAATGATGGATAAACTTTTAAATAAATAAATATGTAGCTAAGAAAGTAGGTCTACGTCAGCATGTGTGTGTAGCTACAGTAGCTAAGTAAACCAGGACACAGAGGTAAACCAGGCGCTGATAAAGTGACTGGATAAATCATCTCTCCTTCCTCCTCCTGTATCCTCCTATCTCTACTTCCTCCTTTTCATCCCTCTTTCTTTCTTTCCCTTCTGTTTCTTCTTGCCCTCTCCTCACCTCCCTCTCTCTCTTCCACCTACTCTTCTCTTTCTCACTCTCTCATGCAGGTGTAAAATGAAACATTCAGTAGCTGCATGAATAATTTTTTTTCCTCTCGATTATTTTCAGAAACAGATTAATGATCTTCTGCCTGTGTGGATAAAATTAGACACTGAAAGCTCCAGATTAAAGTTGGTGCATGATAAAAGACTGTGGTGGTCACATTTAAGAGCTCAATTTTTGACTGTTGCTAAGAAAGGGCATGTAAACATGTTGTCATGGTAAACACTGTTTAATTAAAGATCACTTTGTCTGTCTATTGATATCTTATAGGCCTATAGCACACTACAAGAGGTCACGTGTCACAAAGTCACTGTTGTTTTCACATAACTATTGGTGGCATGTGTTATATAACAATTACACACTATTAAGCAGTAGTTAGGCTAATCATTATGAAATACTTAAAGCTATACAGAAAATAAATTTTAATTTGAGCCCACTATGGGTCTTAACATTAGTGTAATAACTCATCTATCAGACGATGTAGGCCAAACTTTGTGCAAAATTCTATTTTCGAGTAAATCCGGGATGAAAGTGTGGTATTTTTTTTTCGCATTGGATAATGCAGGCGCACGGATTATACGTCAGCCTGCTCACGATTCATCAGCCACTGATATTGGATCCGTCATCTGTCAATCAAACGTCTGAGACAACAGACACACACCGAGCTCGGTCTCGCCCCAAACTTTGAATATCCCGCCCACTCGATAACGACCAATCAAATTCGTTTTCCTTACTCGGGTAAACTAGTGCGGCAACTCGTGACAACTCGGCGCGACAAACAGGACAAACGGCCATTTCTGAACACCTTTAAATACCATTAAATACCAATTAGTTTATAACTTGGAAACACAGTTAGTGTTTAACTTTGGATTGATAAAATCACTTATAATGTGTTCAATACTGGTATTTTCATACTCAACAATAGATTCAAGAATAATCAAGTACGTTATAGATTACAAACCAGTTATTTAGATGTCAAAGGAAAGGATCAAACATCAACTGTAAAGTGTCAGTAAATGATAGAAAAATAACATGTTAGACATGTACTAACAGGTATAAAAAAAAAAAATCTGATATCATGAATTAATACTTATTGTTGTCAGTGTATAGGAAAATCGGTTTATAAATGATGAAGGCTCAACTAATGCTGTTATAAAGTGTTACCTGTATATTTTCATTTGTATATCCACTATTATATTACACAATTTCACATTTCTACATCTCGTCTACATTCCTGAATGTTTTTATTTGCTGTGTAAAGTTACTTCAGGAGTCCCGAAAAGCACTTATAGATAATATTCTTGCATTATTTGAACTATCGTCCGTCTCTGATGTTTATTTCCTGGAAACTTTGTTTCTCTCTCACCATCACAAAGCAGCTCAAACAGAAACTTCAGCCTGAACAACAAACAAAGAGCTGCAGTTGTTTCCCCCCTCCAGGAAACACTGCACTGTAAGAGCAGTAAATTTCATCTGGAGAAGAAGAGGCTGAATCATCTTTGGATGATGATGTTTGGGAAACAGTTTGTCACCTGAACAGTAACCTGAGCAAATGGGGCAAATAAAAGTGGGGAAAGTGATGCTCTGTTTCTGCTGCAGCTATAATTTAGTTAGAATAAGAAGACAGGTGGGTTTTTACATAAAAAAAGAAGAAAAAAAATCTCGCTGAGCAAAGCTTTAATGCGTTTAAAAGCCATTCGAGGTTTAAACTCATTTACTCAGTCAATACATCAAAGCAGTCTAAAGTGTATGCGTTTGCGTGCCATAAACGTCCCGAGTGTAAAAGGTTTCATTGAGAAAAAGCTGAGCCATGAAGGGTAAGGCGGTGCCCGCACTAAACGGGAGTGGCTGGCGGTCGGCCAATCACAAAGAGGCAGTGACCCTGAGTGACAGCTAGAAAGAGAGAGAGACAGAGGACCAGATGCCACCAACCACAAATGATGCAGTCATCCTTGAACCAATCAGGAAGGAGCGCTTCTCGACTTCACCCGTTTATCATAAAACACTCAGCCGTCGACTCTGTGAGGAGCCGTAAACTGAAACTTTGGACGAAATATGAATCATCATCATCATCATCATCTTGCATCATCACTAAAGAAATGCTTTCGCATTATTCACGTCCGGTCGAAGCGATACACAGATGGATTTATACGCTGATCCTAAAAGTCTGAGCCAAAAAAAGGACCAATTTTCATGTTTCAACGTAAACCTCTAGAGGTCGTGTGAATAATGAAAGTGGTGAATGAGACAGAGGTAAAGATGGATTGACTACCATGTTTCACTAAAAATCAGCCAAGTAGTTTAAAGGGATAGTTCACCCAAAATTGAAATTTCACTCATTATCTACTCACCCTCATGTCGACTAAGGGCTGGGAGAAGTTTCAGAGTTATCCGTGGCTTCTCTGAGTTACAGGGGGTCTCGGCATAGCAGTGCATGTCCATGTAACGGTTGCTAATGGATACCAACTGTCTTCGTAACAAAAAGACACACCAAAAAACATCTAAATACCTCCATGCTGCTCGTATGCAATGTCCGTCTTGTATTGAAGCCCCGAAATACGAAATTTTTCCGAAAAAAATTAAATAAGGTCCTCCTCCTGGTTCGTTCAAATTTGACGAACCGGGAAGAGGAGCTTCTGCTACAAACAAGCTTAAAACATAGACTTATTTAATTATTTTCGGAATAATTTCGCAATTTGGGGCTTCAATACAAGACGGACATTACATACAAGCAGCATGGAGGTATTTGGATGATTTTGGTGTATCTTTTTGGACGAAGAAAAGTGGTATCCATTTGCAAACGTCATATGGACATGCAGTGCTACGCCGAGACCCCCTGTAACTCAGATTAGCCACGGAGGACTCTGAAACTTCTCCCAGCCCTTAGTCGACATGAGGGTGAGTAGATAATGAGTGAAATTTGAACTTTGGGTGAACTATCCCTTTAAAGGTCTAGATCAAGTCGGAAATTGAAGGTTCCTCCAAATCCGGCCTTATCTTGCCTGTTCTGGGAGGACGTACCACACCTATCCTTCCTGGCCTCCAATATCCAAAGATTCTTTGTGCACTGTTGTAGCCACGGTAGCCCAGCTTTGCCGCCAGCTTGGAGGGGTGAGTCGCCCACTGAGGAGCCATTGGAAGTGTGAAAAAGCCACCACTTTCAAATAATTAACGTTAGGACGTTGATTGCACTCGGACGCAATCAGGAAATGCTCCGAACGCTGCACCGAAGTCCTCCGAAGCTCGCATGGGTCCTCTGAAGGATGCAGCCCCTGAATTGGGACACGGCTAATGTCCACCATTCAACCCCTGGCTGGGACAATACCAAAAGAAACCCCACCTCACACTCCAACGTTGCCTTCCAATGACTGATGAGAAACTGTAAAAGGGATAGTTCAATATTTTGGCAAATTGGCCCCATTGCCATAATCCCTATAGTTTTAGGAGTAGGTTCGTTACCTTGAATTGTCGATGCAAGCTGTTTTTAGAATGGCGGAGCAGAGCTACGAGCTTCTTCTCAGAGCTACACTACGGAGGCTAATGGGATTTCTTGGTTTCCCTCATCAAACTCATCAAATACACAATCCAACAACTCCAAAACGCTCTGGTGGACAAGTATGAGATAATAACACAACGTTACCAGACATAGTTGTTTTCAAGGCAAATGCAGAGACTGCTTGCCGAAAAACTGTCCCCGACAGAAACGCGCATCAGCGGTTTTGCATGAATTTACCTCGAAAACAACTCCTTCATTATACAATGGTTTATAATTTAATTTCAAGATATGTCTGTGAAGAGAAGAAATAGCCTGCACAACCTCGTTTTGCTCCAGAATATTTAACTGGTAGTAAGTAAAATATTCTGGAGCAAAATGAGGTTGTGCAGGCTATTTCTTCTCTTTTCTATTGTCCCTTTGGCCCAGCACCCCAAGCAAGGGATGTGCGTATATTTTCACAATTTAAGATATGTCTGTGAAACATTGGTTGTTGCTGTGTAATTGTATAACGATGGATTTTTCAATTCGCACAAAGAAGATCATCATGTTGTAGTTGTAGCTATTATAATGTTTCAGATTTTAATAGAAATTCCCAACATTTCAAACTCACCCATTAAGTTCCAAAACATTCAACATGTTATTCTGTACTATAAGATAAATAAGTTAAGATAAGATAAGATAAATAAACTTGTAGTCCAACTGTATGAACACTTAAACCCTGCGTTCTTCAATGGAGACTTGGATGCCAAGACTTCCAAGCTTTTATTTTCCAAATCTCCACCACTGCCATTACCATCTGCACGCTCACGCTGTGCAGCCCAACCCTAAACACACCAGCGTCCAACACGGCCTCCTCTCTAAGCACAGAAATGGCTGTGTCATTACAGGAAGATAGCTGTGACTAAGACCATTAGCTAATTGATAGGGCTGACTGTGTTGGCTGCAACCGGCCAGGCTGACGCAACACAAAAAACAACGCACACACCCAGTTTCTGTGATAATCATTTCAGACTCCACAGAAATACTTGTGAAGTTTAACTTTGGAAAAAGAAATTTAAAGCATTTGTGCGTTTTTTTTCCTCCTACTGTATTTTTAATGTGTTTCACTTTAATTTTGAAAGTAGCTCTAAATTCCCAACAAAGACGACCAAAAATCGCTGAAAACGCAAACCTGCCGTTACAAGCCAAAATGTGAATGGAGTCTAATGGAAATGGTGTAAATGAAGCAGACAAATAAAACCTCCCCTCTCCCTCCTCCCACCATTTCCTGCTGGGCTGGATCCCAAACCCCTGAGCCCAAAGGTTTGATTTACAGCCCTTTCACTGTAATAGTATATGAAGTGGAAATAGGAATTTGTGTCTTAGTGGTGTAGCCGTATTCTACATTTCATCAGACGAGTATTAAAAAAAAAAAATTTAAAAATCATGATGTCTTGACAAATGCACGGTTTGAAACTTCAGTGCTCCTCAGTGTGTTTCTGGTAGAACAGATGTGTGGTATAGATGCATTTCCCCTGTGCTGCAGCTTTGGAAGTGGATATTTGTTTAATCTGCTGCTTTATGCACAGTTCACTCCTCAGAGAGAGCAGACATGTTCCCTGTGGACTACTCCTCATTAAAATAAAGGACGAATCAATGATTCCTAAACCTTCTATTTACCCAGGAAAGGAATTTGCTGAGCACTCAGACTTTCTCTGCAGCAAAGTTTCACAGTCTCTGCTACACATTTACACCCAAACACATATTTACATAGGAAATCTAGCTAACTTTTAATGTTATTTTTGTATTTATACACTTTATGATGAAGTATATTAGGTCTCATTATGGTACTACATGGTGGTGTGTGTGTATTTGTACTGCAATATTAGTGAGGACCAGGTTTAGTTTTAGACCTCGGAGAGCGAAAACATTTTCTAATTTCTCATTGAGAATAATTGGGTTTAGTGTCCAGGTTAAAGCTACGGTCCTCACAATGATAGTAAAACAAGTATGAGTGTGTGTGTGTACCTGCATTAAAGTGTGTGTATCACAGGAGTAGGAGTAATTGATAACAGCAGTACTCTACTGCCACTCTGTGGTCACATGAGGTACTGCAGGGAAATGGAAGTGCCTTAGAAGCACGCGCATGCACGCACACACACGTCTTGTCTTACCTCCATTCTGAGGACAGTTAACTGATTTTCACCCTAAAACCAGGTCATAGGCTTTAAAAGCTCTTTCAAGTTGTGTGAACTGACCAAAATGTCCTCGCAAACCAAAATTCATCCTCACAGCAAGAGACAGACAAGTACACACACACACACACACACACACACACACACACACACTGCAGTCAAAGTAACTAAGCACATAGTCTACCCAAGTCAAACCTGCTTGTGTATTTCTATTTCCTGTTTCACTCTACAACAGTTCAGATGTAAATATTTGACTTGTTATTGTTTAGTTTGCAGATTAATGACAATCAACAAATAAATAAGACAAGATTCTGGAGGAAAAATCTATGAGCGACACGGCTACATATGAAGTCATTAAAATAAACGCCACATTTACACCGATTAAAACATTGAAGTCCAGTGATTATAATACACTTTTTTTTTTAAATGGTCCATTCTGCATGATGAATACTTTTATTTTGGTACCTAAAGTATAATTCTAATGCTGATACTCACTGTATGTGCTTTTGGTTTTGACTATAGAGTATTTCTACATCATGGTGTTGCTATTTTTTTTTTACTTTAAATAAAATATCTGTGTTTTTTTTTTAAGTATATTTTTGGGCATTTTGCCTTTATGTGATAGTATAGTAGAGACAGACAGGAAATAGGGAGGCAGAGAGATGCAGTAAAGGGCCGGCTGATGCAGGATTCAAACCGGGGCCTGTAGCCTCTGCAAATGGGGCGCCTGCTCTACCCACTGCACCACACGACACCCCTCTATTTTAATTTTTAAACTTGTTCATTTTTACTTGCAGCTAGAAAACAGCCCATTCATCTCCTCTCACTACAGGCTTTTATTTTCCTCATTGTGATGTCATTGAGAAAAAAAAAAAGCTTCACTGCAGGATTCACTTTGACATTTATTTTTGTTTCTTCTTTTGCTCTTCAATTTTCATCTTTCTATTGTCGGTTTCTCTCACAAATCACTTTGAAGTAGCTGTGGATCAAACGTGGTGCATGTGTTTGTGTCTGCTGCCACCTAGTGGTCAAATACACAAACTGCAGGGATTCAGAGTCGTCCAACGTTTCCCTTTGCTCTTTCTGTCCTACCTCCTGTGATTTTTAAGTCCCTCCTCTAATACTTCTTCAACTTCGTTTTGTTTTTACACCTCTAATCCTTCTCTCACTCTTCTCCTCTCTCATTTCCACCTCTCTCCACTTCTTTACCACAGTGGTGACTTTAATTTCTTCATCAGGTTCCTCTAGATCAGGGATTCCCAAACTGTGGTACGCGCACCTCATATGACATGAAAAGGCTAATGGAGACGCTATAGTGTTATATTTTATTTCATTCATTTCATTTTCTATACCGCTTATCCTGCACTAGGGTCACGGGTGAGCTGGAGCCTATCTCAGCTGACTTTGGGCGAGAGGCGGGGTACATCCTGGACAGGTCGCCAGTCTATCGCAGGGCTATATATAGACAGACAGCCATTCACACTCTCATTCACACCTATGGGCAATTTAGAGTCACCAATTAACCTAACCTGCATGTCTTTGGTCTGTGGGAGGAAGCCGGAGTACCCGGAGAGAACCCACGCATGCACGGGGAGAACATGCAAACTCCACACAGAAGGGCCCCAGCCGGCCGGCGGGTTCGAACCCAGAACCCTCTTGCTGTGAGGCGACAGTGCTAACCACTGCACCACCGTGCCGCCGTTATTTCACTAATAAATAAATATCTCATACATTATTTCAAATCATCGTTTCACAGTGTAAATAGTGAAATTTAAGACAATAAACCTGAATTAAAAACGTTTGAATAAAAAAATAAGAATCAAAAAATGTCCCCAAATAAAAATCCAGTTGATAAACTTTTTATTATTCTTAATGTGCCCAGCAATGGGGTGTTTCAGCTAGATCAGGAAGTAGAGGATTAAAAAGTTTGGGGACTGCTGCTCTAGATGCAGTGAACTCTTCTGAATTAGAGGGACGACATGTTTTAACCCTGGATGTTCATGTTTGTTGTGTGATGTACTACAGGACAGATGGGAAATGTTTGTTCAGGCGGGTGTGGGCTCTCAAGATAAAGACGAGTCAAAGAGATGAAGCTATAAAATCTTTTATGAGTTTGTTCAGACTGGAAAGAGCATCACAGACACTGACATCACTTCATCTCCATCAACACAAGAGGGCAGCAGATTCCTCTCAGAGAGCTACAACACCTCCTCCTCACACTAAACCTAAGTCCTGTGTGTGTGCGTCAGTCAAAGATCCATCAGACCGTTGATCAAACTGACCGGCCACTGAGTTGTAGTGACTGTTCGTCTATGTGTGTGTGTGTGTGTTCTGAGTCGGGCAGATGGAGGTGGAGTAAATGACGACAGGAAATTGATGCTGTGAGTCACTGAAGGTTCAGATGTCGGATAAAGTGACACAGAAGTGACGGTTTCTGAGAAATGAGACAAATGATACAAGTCTGTTCTGGTAAAAATCACGTCTCTGTTCATTTTCTAAAACAACCTACGTATGTTAAATTTAAAGGGATAGTTCAACATTTTGACAAATTGGCCCATTGCCATAATCCTTATAGTCATAGCAGTAGGTAGGTTCATTACCTTTATTTGTTGGTAGCTACGCTACGGAGGCTAATGGGATTTCTTGGTTTCCCTCATCAAATACACAATCCAACAACTCCAAAACGCTCTGGTGGACAAGTTGTGACCTGCACATTCACCACGCTATGAGATAATAACAGAACGTTACCAGACAGAGTTGTTTTAGAGGTAAATACAGAGACTGCTTGCTGAAAAACTGCCCTGAGGGGAACGTGCATCGGCGGTTTTGCATGAATTTACCTCTAAAACAACTCTGTCTGGTAACGTTGTGTTATTATCTCATAGCGTGGTGAATGTGCAGGTCACAACTTGTCCACCAGAACGTTTTGGAGTTGTTGGATTGTGTATTTGATGAGTTTGATGAGGCAATAAGAAATCCCATTAGCCTCTGTAGCGTAGCTCTGAGCAGCTCGCGGCACCGACAAATAAAGGTAACAAATCTACTCCTAAAACTATAGGGATTATGGCAATGGGCCAATTTGCCAATTTGCCAAAATGTTGAACTATCCCTTTAATGCTGTGAAACAGCTTCTTCGGCCCTCAGAGGTAAAAGAGTGCAAAACCTCCATCATTGTTGAGGATGTTCTGACAAACCACACATGCAACATCAACCAAGGAGACGAAGACCAGCACAAACAGCTGTGAAACATATATAGAAGTCTTCATTTATCTATTTGTGTAAAACTTTTAAACTAAAACAAAGGGGACACTAAATGATTCAACCTTCAGCTTCAATGGCTGTAAATGAAACAAGGAACATTCACTCCACATCTATTAAAAATGCTTAAATGACCTTTCTTCTTACAAAGCGTATTTGATGTTTACAAAAAGTACGTTTACAACTGCAGCTCAGACAGTGTTCAAGTGTTATATTGCTGTACAGCAGGTGAAACCGTTGGGTTTTAAATGTTTTAACTGGAGTCCTGTTCGTGCTGCAACTAAGTCATTATTCATTTAGTCAAAATTAAACCAATCACTACATCTCGTCTGAACACACAATTATGCAATTACGCAATTGCCCTTAATGTGATGATAGAGAGGTTTAATCATGCTAGTGCTAGGTCATGTGCTGAAGCTGTGTCTTTACCACAGTGTCTCAAGTTCAAGTCTCACGATGAACATTTCCTGCATCTCAGTCCACCTCCGTCTCTTCTGACTCTGTCCATTGCTGTTTTTTGTCATGACTACTTTAAAGGGATAGTTCAACATTTTGGCAAATTGGCCCATTGCCATAATCCCTATAGTCATAGCAGTAGGTTTGTTATCTTTCGTTATTTGTCAGTGCAAGCTGTTTTTAGAACGGCGGAGCAGAGCCGTGAGCTACTCAGAGCTACGGAGGCTAATGGAATTTCTTGGTTTCCTTCATCAAACTCATCAAATACACAATCCAACAACTCCACAACGCTCTGGTGGACAAGTTGTGAGCTGCACATTCACCACGCTATGAGATAATAACACAACGTTACCAGACAGAGTTGTTTTAGAGGTAAATACAGAGACTGTTGATGAAAAACTGCCCCTGACGGGAACGCGCATCAGCGGTTTTGCATGAATTTACCTCTAAAACAACTTGGTCTGGTAACGTTGTGTTATTATCTCATAGCGTGGTGAATGTGCAGGTCACAACTTGTCCACCAGAGCGTTGTGGAGTTGTTGGATTGTGTATTTGATGAGTTTGATGAGGGAAACCAAGAAATCCCATGAGCCTCCGTAGCGTAGCTCTGAGCAGCTCGCGGCTCTGCTCCGCCGTTCTAAAAATAGCTTGCACCGACAATTAAAGGTAACGAACCTACTGCTATGACTATAGGGATTATGGCAATGGGGCCAATTTGCCAAAATGTTAAACTATCCCTTTAAAGCAGTAGTATGGTGGTCATTTCTGCATCATTAATGAAATGCACCTTACTGATTTTGTAACTTGAATTAACTTAAATTTAACGTACTTTAAAACTTTCTGATTGATTGAGGGCCAGACAGTTAACCTTATGTTAATGAATCTTTACAAACAAAGGTCGATGTTGAACTCTGGAAAAGAAAAAAAAACACCAAACAACCTTCAGATTTAAGGAAAGAAGTAGAAGAAAAAAAAAAGTCACTAACGTGCGTCACATTCATACAATTCATCACCAAAACTGCACCGAGCAGTCGCTGCCAATCAGAATACTAATTTACAGACTGATAGAAAAAGCAGCAGGGCGGAGCCAGAGAGAGGGAAAGAACGAAGGGAATAAAAAAAGAGTGAGGGGGGGAGGAACAAATGAGAGTGTGAGGAAAGGAAGGATGAAGAAGTGAAGAGGAATAAATGAATGAACGGGTGGTAAAAAAAAAAAAAAAAAAGGGAACACGTCGGAGGATGGAGGGAAAGAAATACGAGGGAAGGATTAATAGATGAATGGGGGGAGAGAGAGAGAGAGAGAGAGGGAGACGAAGGGAGAGAGGGAGAGAGGGAAGGAGGAGAGTAAATATTAAAATGAATGATGTGCACTCTCCAGTCAGAAGTGCAGCTGGCAGCAGAGCGACGTCGCCGAGCCAGCGAAACAAACTGACTGATGCTGGCACTAATACAACACAACAGAGAGACGGACGCTCAGGGACGGACGGATGGACAGGGAGGAGGGGAGGAGGAGAAGGAGGGGAAGAGAGGGGCGTCTTCTTCTTTACCTCATGAACATGAACTGAGAAAATGTTTTTTCTACAGTACAGTACAGTACAGTACAGTAAAATTTGACTGTTCATTTAGAAGAAAAATCTAAACCTGATAAAGAGTTTTTGTTTGTTTTCTGTTGTTTTTTTGTTTCTTTACATGCAGACATGTGCAGAGGTTGGTTTGGTCAAAACAGATTGTATTTATTAAAGGGACAACAAGGAGTTTTGAAAGCGGAAGTGTTTTTACACTACATTTCCCATGAGCCTCCGCACGCACGGTGAAATTCTCGGACCAGTGCAAGACGGACGAAAGCGAAGAAGCCAAGAATGTTTTCATTCATCAAGAATGAAAGTCGGAGGTTCGAAGATTATCAAATTATGGTCGTAGTTCCGACCATAAACGATGCCCCAACTAGCGATCCAGCGGCGTTATTCCCATGACCCGCTGGACAGCGTCCGGGAAACCGAAACTAGGAAATACTGGGCGAGCCAACTAAATAATATCGAAATATAAAGACAAAATGATATATTTATTGAAAATGGACCCATTAACAAGTGGGTAATGTAGATTCATCCACATGAATATGAGACTCTTTTATAACCAAAAGCAAACTCCTCGACGTCCCTTTAAATATGAATGATGCTCAAAGTGGTTTGTGAACTTCACCGCATTGGTGTGTGAGTTTGTATTCATTTACGCCATTCTAGCCAATCAGACGACTCCCTCCTCCTCACAACCATTGTAAACGGAGAGAGTCAGTTACACATACAGTGCACAACACACATGGGTGCATCTCAATAAATTAGAACATCATGGAGAAGTTAATTTATTTCAGTCGTTCAGTTCAAAGTCATATATCATGTAGATGTCTTTATTTCTTTTAATTGTAATGATTATGGCTTACATTTCATGAAAACCCAAAATATTGTGAAATGGTTTACTACTGTAACCTATTCATGTCACACTCTAACCAGCTAATTAACTCTAAACACCTGCAGAGGTTTCCTGAGCCTTTAACAGTCTCCCAGTAGACTGCTGAGTGTGATGTGTGTATACATACAGTATATATCCAGTATGGACGGTATATATATATACAGTGTATATGTGAACAGGGGTGTAGTTTGTTCAGCACAGACCTAACTCTGCCATTTAAAAGCAATAATACTAATCTAATCTGCTGTAATAGGTCTCTGTGCAGCGGGACCAGAGGCCTCCAGGCTGCACTGACTGTGGATGTTGGTTCGTTTACAGCCCGTCTGCTCTCACAGCAAACAATATATCTGGTTATGACAGTCCACCAGATTGTTTTCCTTTCCTTTTTCAAAACATGTGAGTTATAATGCGCTTTAGTTTCATGTTGGGGATGAAGTTTTGTTTACGTAGTTTTATCATAAAGACAGTTTATTCACACCGTCCACACATGGCGACAGTAAAACCTGAAAAAACTGAGCCAATTACACTTTAGTTTTTATGTAAGTAATGTTATTAATGCACCTGAGATGAATGGAAATGAACACACACACACACACACAGTGGGGTTTATGGTGGTGGTGGTGTGGCAGTGACAGAATTTGGCAAGAAGTAGCAGCTTTGGCGTGAGGACACTGCAAATGGCCGCAACCTTCATCTCTGAGGAAGAGGAGGAGGAGGAGGAGGAGGAGGAGGAGGAGGAGAGATGTTGAGATAGAGAGAGCTGGACCAAAGAAGAAGGAGAAAATACAAAAGGAAAGTTTTGCTTCTTCTATGATTCATTTCGATGTTTCGGGTCACAAGGATTTTGTCGATCACCTACTCAGCTTTAAAGGGATAGTTCAACATTTTGGCAAATTGGCCCATTGCCATAATCCCTATACTGTAGTTTTAGCAGTAGGTTCGTTACCTTTAATTGTCGGTGCAAGCTAATTTTAGACGCTCTGGTGGACAAGTTGTGACCTGCACATTCACCACGCTATGAGATAATAAGAGTTGTTTTAGATAACAGAGTTGTTTTAGAGGTAAATTCATGCAGAACTGCTGATGCACGTTCCCGTCAGGAGCAGTTTTTCATCAAGCAGTCTCTGCATTTCCCTCTAAAACAACTCTGTCTGGTAACGTTCTGTTATTATCTCATAGTGGTGAATGTGCAGATCACAACTTGTCCACCAGAGCGTTTTGGAGTTGTTGGATTGTGTATTTGATGAGTTTGATGAGGGAAACCAAGAAATACCATTAGCCTCCGTAGCGTAGCTCTGAGCAGCTCGCGGCTCTGCTCCGCTGTTCTAAAAATAGCTTGCACTGACAATGGACCTACTGCTAAAACTATAGGGATTATGGCAATGGGCCAATTTGCCCAAATGTTGAACTATTGCTTTAATAAATGGTCATGTGGTTGCTATAGAAACCTATCACACACACTGCACATCATACAAACTGAAAACATAACAAGACAAAACGTTCAGAAACGTGAATGTCTCTCCGTCAGTTATCGTCACGGTGACAGTGGGTGTGTCGTCTTTATAGCGCCGGACACGGCTGATTTTATTCGGCCTGACTGATGTCCAAATGTGTGTGTGTGTGTGTGCTACTCCATCACAAGTATGTTCATGTTGATTGTTTACAACCAAATAAACATTTAAATATTGAGCTGAATTACACCGAACTCGCAGAAGAGACAAGACGGCGAAGAATCTTTTACATTTTTAAGGCAGGTCTGATTCATTCACTGTGAATCTAATATTTGTCTCTTAGAGGAGGAGGTCGTCGCTCTCCTCAATGCTTTTTCTGATTAATTATAATTCACACAGGTCTGGAAAAAAAAACTTTAATGATGTCCAGAAATGAAGTGATTCTTCACATTCACAAAGAAAAGAAAGTTATAGTATATCTCTTTGCTGGAGGCGTGTGGTGTTTTAATGAGACGTCAGCCAAGATCCAAAATCAGATACTTTCATACTTATGAGATTTTACTGTATATATTTCATTTTTATTCTATCTAAACGTATTCTAAATGAGCTTTTGGGTCATTTATTGTCATAAAAAAAAAAAAAAGAAACCACTCAGCTCTTCCTTGAACATGCCCCATGCTGGTCGGCAGCTCCTCTCTTCCCTCTGACTCCGTCTTTGCCTATTTTTGCCTCGTGTTTTCCAGACCACAGCCGTTCTCGTCTTACTGTGACCTCCAGCGGAGTCTCAGCCTAAAAAACACATCTACAGTAACAAAGCACTGTGGCCCTGAAGGGGTTAAAGGATAAAGGACCAGGGGGCAGGGAGGAGGAGGAGCAGGAGGAGGAGGAGGGGGGTGGGGGGATGGTTTGACCAGAACCACGTCTGGTTTGACTTTCAAGAAAAAAAAACTACAAAAAAATGATATAAAATGAGTCGTTGCTTCTTGTTTAATCATAAAATAAAAGTGAAATGACGTGTTTGTGTCCACGTGAAGCTTAAAGAGTTAACTGAGTTGATTTTTCACCATGACCTCCCATCGCTCTCTTTTTAAAAAGCCCCGATCAGACGAGTCCAAAATATAACTGCATACATCAATAAATTATTGTGGGTTAAATAATTCAGCAGAAATACAAAGCTTTAATACTTTATAATACTTTATATAATAGCAAGAAGCCTTTTTTTTTTATTTTAGCCTTTTAAGCCAAAACCACAAACACAACATGAACTGGAGCCATTTCAGCTGCTGTTTTTGTTTTTGTATTTCATGGGCCCCAAGTATTGACCATTTATTGAATTCATTGCAAATATAACATTTAATTGATTTACAACAGTGAGAACTTTTTTCTTATTAGATAAAACAGATCTGACAAAGTTTTCCTGTCAGGATATGTTCTGCAATATATCAAATTATGTCCTTATAAAACTCAGGATATCACAAAAAACAATATCTTATTGCGACTTAAAGGGATAGTTCAACATTTTTGGCAAATTGGCCCATTGCCATAATCCCTATAGTCATAGCAGTAGGTTCGTTACCTTTAATTGTCGGTGCAAGCTATTTTTAGAACGGCAGAGCAGAGCCGCGAGCTGCTCAGAGCTACGCTACTCAGAGCTACGCTACGGAGGCTCATGGGATTTCTTGGTTTCCCTCATCAAACTCATACACAATCCAAAAACTCCAAAACGCTCTGGTGGACAAGTTGTGACCTTCACATTCACCACGCTATGAGATAATAACGGGACATTACCAGACAGAGTTGTTTTAGAGGGAAATTCATGCAAAACCGCTGATGCGCGTTGCCTTCAGGGGCAGTTTTTCAGCAAGTAGTCTCTGCATTTGCCTCTAAAACAACTCTGTCTCGTAACGCACCTACTGCTATGACTATAGGGATCATGGCAATGGGCCAATTTGCCAAAATGTTGAACTATCCCTTTAAAGCTGAGTAGGTGATCGACAAAATCCTTGTGACCCGACACATCAAAATTAATCATAGAAGTAACAGTAAAAGAAGTAAAACTTTCCTTTTGTTTTTTCTCCTTCGGCCAAAATGTTGAACTATCCCTTTAAGTATTGTAATAATATAGTGTTGCACTGATTTTCCTCCCACACAGACTTGATCTAATCACATTTCATCCCATTTTTATTCATTAACTCACACGTTCGTCCTCCGTTTTGTGTTATTTGATTGAGTTTTATCAGTTCTGGCAGCATATGGATTCTCAGTTCGGTCATTAATGAAGTCGCTGAACTCCGGCGACCGAGTCAGTGACAGCAGAGACACGGCGAGCCGTTAAATATGCTCTCAATCACAATTTACAGAGGTGCAATGAATGAATGACTGAGGGCAGATGTGCAGCTGCAGCAGCACCTGGTCCCATGCAGAGTCAATAAGGCGCTGCTGCTACTAACACTATACCTTTAGATCCCGGGACCAGATCAGGGATCGGGAGGAGAGTCGGTGTGACAGACACACACACACACACACACACACACAGGACCCATCGGCAATCCTTCCCTCCATGGATCTAGTGGCATGACAAGGTAAGTGGGGTTTTAACCTGTCATGTCTAATACAAATCAGCGTCACCACCGCCCCTAAGGCTTCGCTGACACACCTGGTCCGATCTGCAACTGGGTCAGCAGCTGTCTGCCTGCCAGTCTGCCAGTCTGCCAGTCCTTCTCCCTGCTTGTTTGTCAGTCAAACATAAAAAAAATAAAAATAAATAAATAAAACATGGCGACATAAAGCCACCACCACCACCACCACACTGCCCCTGTGTTACAAAGGTCAGGACTCTGCAGGATCAAGGACATGTGACGGGGAAGGAGTCGACATTTGTGGCCGGTGATGCAGTGGAAACCTGAGCAAAGAGGAGGAGGAGGAGGAGGAGGAGGAGGAGGAGGAGGAGGAAGTCCTGCTCTGTTCTGTTCTTACTGCAGCCAAACTCACTCACTTTCATTTCACTGATTACTTCCTCTCCTCCTCTGAAGGTGTCACTCAGTCAATCAGCTGCTGCAGCTTTTGATTGCAAGAAAAAAAAGGAAAAAAAAGGGAAAGACTCTCGGTCCTGTGTGACGCACAACTGACAGACACTGAACAAAGAGCTCATTTCCATCCCCAAAAAAGAAATATGGCAACTATGAAATGACAGGTTTTCTATGGCGATGCCCAAAGCGTTTAAATTCATAACAGAAAACTGCTGATTTTTTGCATTTTTCTGAGATTTATAGTCCCACTTCATTAGAAAAACATTTTTGTAACTTTGTATTACTGGCCAAAGGAAGAAAAAAGAAAAAGGTAAAAACAAACCGTCTGTAGTTCGAGTCTTTAAATCCACAAACACAACTCAGTGTCAGTCAGTGAAACATTTCCTGTCTTTTACAAAAACAAACTTTTCAGCACAGCGAGGGCAAAAAGAAGCATCGCAGGCAGCGTGACCGACGCACGACGATCGATGACGATATACAGCTATTGATTTTCTTAGTTGTTTGAATCACTTTTGGACTAAAAGCTCCAACACCGTTTGGACATGATTGATCAGTCTTGTAACAAAGCTTCTCATTCGTTCGCTCATTTGTTCATTCAGTTTCGGGTGCTGACTAACCGTTTGATACACAACTAGAAACTTCACTTCTTTATATTAAAGCTCCATGCAGCATAAAGGTAGATGTTTGTGTTAAAGCTCCATACAGTATAATGGTAGATGTTTGTATTAAAGCTCCTTCAAAATAAAGGTAGATGTTTGTATTAAAGCTCCATACAGTATAAAGATAGATGTTTGTATTAAAGCTCCATACAGTATAAAGGTAGATGTCCATGTGTAGTGTGATTATAAAGCAGCTCTAGGTTCTATATTAATACTGTGAAAGTATCAAAGCCTCAGTCCACAGAGAAATGCACACAGCCTGGATTCAGAAACTGAGCCTTAAAACCAGCCGTCAGGACTTCCTGTCACTTTGTGATGTCACAACTAAGCCCCGCCCCCTCACCACCTGGACCCACCATCCAACAACTTGCAGGATTTGATTTCTCTGAGTGTTTTATTCTGAACTCTGCTCTATTTTTTGTTGGATCACTCAGAAAACAGTCAGCCAATCAGAAGAGAGACCCAGAGCCCCCTCCTCTCTTCTGATTGGCCGACATCGACCTGTTGTTACTAGAGTTCAAGAGAGAATAGCGGTAAAACTACTCTTTTGGTTCTTAATACCTCAAATATGTGTGTAAAATATGGGACCTTTAAAACTCTTTAAAAAGCTGTTTAAAAATGTAACTTTATCTGATCACGACCCTCCTTCTTCTGAGTTTAGTGTTTTTCCATGAAGAGTTTGTCTACCTCATGTACTTGATAATTATGGCCTGGATCAACTGGGACCTTGTTACGCCTCCTTGATCCCTGATATGATTACCTCAATTAATGTTGAACAAAAGTAATTATGTTTTATGGCTCTCCTCCTGTCTCCAGGTAACCTGTGGAGAGTCCGGTGTCGGGCAGGAAACAGATAAGCTGAAGGAGTTTCTTTTTTTTTATGAGATATGAGTTGTTTAGGATAATGAATAATCTCTGTGGGAAACAGAGGGAGGAGGACGAGGTGAGAGGAAGATAAAGGGATGGACAGATAAAAAGGGAGTGTAGTCCTTGATGTTCGGACATGAGGTGATTAGCCGACACCACGCTGTAATTACCAGGATTGTTTCCAGCTCTGATTATATTCCCACCGACGTGTTCGCACATTCAGCTTCTTACCTGCAGTTTAAAATCTATGCTGACAAATTTATCCCCACCAAGAAGTTTGAACCCAGTTCTGCAGCCGTACTAAACTTTTTTTTAGCTTCTTTTAGCTTGTTGTTTTGGTTTTACTGCATGTTTTTCTGTTTTGGTTCGGCTTCTCCGTTTAGTTCTTATCAACCTCGTTTCCAGCAGCAGCAGCAGCAGCAGCGACCAGCAGGCTCTGATAAACCAACTGTATACGACCAGACCAGCTTCTCACCTTCAAAACACAACTGTACAACCTTGCAAGGCAGCTGGACGCCTTGCACGGAAAGAGTCCAGGGCCACAAGAGCCACAAACAGTGATAGTTAAAGGGATAGTTCACCCAAAATTGAAATTTCACTCATTATCTACTCACCCTCATGTCGACTAAGGGCTGTGAGAATTTTCAGAGTCCTCCATGCCTTCTCTGAGATACGGGGGGGTCCGCGCAGCAGTATTTGTCCATATAATGGTTGTGAATGGATACCAACTTTCTTCGTCCAAAAAGACACACAAAAAGAACAAATTGTTCCGAAAAAGATTAAATAAGTCTATATTTTAAGCTTGTTTGTAGCGGAAGCTCCCAGTATCTCGGTTCACTGCTCTTGACCAGCGGAACAATTTCTCATGTCGGGGCTTCAATACAAGAGGGACATTACAGACGAGCAGTATGGAGGTATTTGGATGTTTTTTGGTGTGTCTTTTTGGATGAAGAAAGTTGGTATCCATTCACAACCATTATATGGACAAATACTGCCCCCTGTAACTCAGAGAAGGCAAGGATAACTCTGAAACTTCTCCCAGCCCTTAGTCGACATGATGAGTGAAATTTGAATTTTGGGTGAACTATCCCTTTAACGGTTACTAATCCTAAAAGTGGTCTTAAACGCAAACTTTTCTTAATAACTTCAGTCTTAAACAACCTCATTCTTTGAAGAGGAAGAGAGCGCACATCGGTATTGATGAGGTGCTCACAAACGAAAAATGAAAGGAGGAAAAAAAGGGATGTGGCAACGTGTCGTCAGGGTAACAACAGACATACTGTCGAAGACCACCATTGGTCGAAACCTTGGTTTTTAACACAGCTTTAATAAATGTTTTTGCATCTGAGGCTACGAGTGTGCCACAACCCTTTTTTTTCCTCTTATAAAACCTCAGACCACGGCTCGTTATTGTGGCGTTTCCACTTAACCGTTCTCCCACTGTTTCATTTTGTATCGTTTTTAAACCAACTTTTTTCAGAAAGGTTTCCCACCTGGTTCTGGGACAATTCAGCTGTGTAGAGCAGTGGATGTTGTGCATCTAGGGCTCCAGAGATCTTAGTATATTTCACTTTTCATGTGTTAGCTGACCTACGGTTTGAAAGCTTAAAGGGATAGTTCAACATTTTGGCAAATTGGCCCATTGCCATGATCCCTATAGTCATAGCAGTAGGTTTGTTACCTTTAATTGTCGGTATAAGCTATTTTTAGAACGGCGGAGCAGAGCAGCAGGCTACTCAGAGCTACACTACGGAGGCTAATGGGATTTCTTGGTTTCCCTCATCAAACTCATCAAATACAAAATCCCCAAATCCCAAAACTCCAAAACACTTTTGTGGACAAGTTGTTACCTGCACAATCACCACGCTATGAGATAATAACGTAACGTTACGAAACTGAGCCGTTTTAGAGGTAATATTAGAGTCTGCTTGCTGAAAAACTGTCCCTGAACGCAACGCGCATCAGCGGTTTTGCATGAATTCACCTCTAAAACGGCTCCATCTCATAACGTTCTGTTATTATCTCATAGCGTGGTGAATGTGCAGGTCACAACTTGTCCACCGGAGCGTTTTGGAGTTGTTGGATTGTGTATTTGATGAGTTTGATGAGGGAAACCAAGAAATCCCATGAGCCTCCATAGCACAGCCCTGAGTAGCCTACTGCTCCGCTCCACCGTTCTAAAAGTAGCTTGCACCGACAATTAAAGGTAACGAACCTATGACTATAGGGATTATGACAATGGGCCAATTTGCCAAAATGTTGAACTATCTCTTTAAAGCAAGATTATGCAGTTTCTGAACACAGATAGCCTAAATAACGGGGCCGATGTTGTAGAATTTAACAACTCCCCACCAGAATCTCAGTTACAGTTAGTGCAGTTGCAGCCGGCGTGACCCCGTTCAGGCTGCAGCGGTGGCACAATTCATCTTATTAACCGTTTTTCTACCACTTGGATGAGTTTAGAAACATTATTTAAAGGTCGAGAAACTACATAGTGTTGCTACTTCACTTGGCAGCTTAATAACAACCAAAGACGAGCCAAGGCATTATAGAAAACATCAAGTTCTTGGATCTTTGATTACAAACCAAAGGCCAAAGCTTCTGCAGTTTGAATTAAAGGTTGAATCAGTCGACCTTTTGATTCAGTGTTCAGTTCAGTCAGTTCACTTCCCGACTAGGGATGTCACGATTACAGATTTTCTTGGTACGATTATTGTCAGAGAAATAATCACGGTATTACGATTATCACGATTATTATGCATTAATTACTTTCACAACACTATTAATGTGTAAAATCAAATATAGTTAAAATATACATTACTAATTATAAAATATATCTATTAAAATATGACCAATTATTAATCCGCCAGGGGAAGTGTCATCGATACCAAATGTTTAAGTTAATTTTAATCTTTTTTTTTTTTTCTTTAAAAGGGACAACGAGGAGTTTCTATTTGGTTATAAAAAAGTCTCACATTAATGTGGATGAATCTACATTACCACTTGTTAATGGGCCCATTTTCGATAAATATATTGTTTTATCTCTATCGTTATTTTGTTATTATTAGTGGTGGCGGAGATGCTGGTCGAGCCGACCAGCGTTTCTTTACTTTCGGTTTCGTGGCGAGTCATGAGAATAACGCCACCGAATCGCTGTTTATGGTCGGAACTACGACGGTATGTGATCGTCTTCGAACCTCTGACTTTAATTCTTGATGAATGAAAACATGAGTCTGTCTTGCGCCGGTCAAAGAATTTCACGGTGCGCGCGGAGGCTCATAAATGTAGTGTGAAAACGCTTCGCTTTTCCAAAACTCCTCGTTGTCCCTTTAATTACAAATGACACTCTAGCATTTAAATTCCTACCAATTCAATGCTACGTTAGGTAAATGGACCAGTATCTGTGCATTTACCTACTTTGGTGCACATCTGCCAACACGGTTCATACATGATCTTTAAAGTGACGGTATTTAGGAATCTTTGCGATCAATTAATTGTGGCGTTTAATACTGCGATTAATTGTGAAAACAAGTAATTGTGACATCCCTATTCCCGACCCTCCCAGTTGTAAAATAAAGAGACTTGTACTCTACTCACTCCCACTGTTTCCTCCTGGCCTGAGGTGTGTTGTGCAGCTTGTGCGCCTGGTGTGCCTTGATGACGTCCCGGTGGTCCACCAGTCCCCCCCTCCGCCGGATCGGCGGGGCGTTGGGGTCGGCGCTGCTGGTGACCAGGGACATGGAGTTCCTGCCGGAGCGACCGCCATAGCTTCCCCCTCCGCCGCCGAAGGGCACCTCGCGGTACTGCTCCACGCGGACGTCGTACACGGCGTGGTAGTAGGTGGGGTTGGGACCCACGCTGCTCCCGCTGATGGGAGGAGGGTGGCAGCGCAGCGGTCGGTGAAGGCCCTGAGATGAGGAGGAGCAGGACGTCTGAGGCCACGCCACCGAGCCGCCATGGTCCTGGTAAAGGTGGGACAGCATGGAGCTGCAGGAGGAGAGAGAGGGGGGGAAAAACAGTGTTGATCATGACCACTGTGTAAAGACAACCAAAGAGATTAAAGGCAGTGAATGACAGGTTCAACATGGGCGACATCGATTTTAAAGGAGACATATTATGTCCCTTTTCCACAAATTAAAATAGTTTCCTGGTGTCCTAAAGACTTGCTTCGGTCAAAATACCACAAGGATCAAACATCACTAGGGATGGGTACCTTTCACCTTTGAACCGATATGGGACTGATACTCGGTTCATCATTAAAAAACAAATGAAACTGAGGAGCAGCGCAAACTCTGCAAGGTGCGGCCTTTGATGGGAAGCATACTGGAGAATATTCACGTATTGACGAGAGGAGACTTCGTCCTCGTTTAGATGTGCTTTCATTACGTGACGAGGACTTAATTGAACGGTACCGCTGTGATGAGAAGCGGACTGTACCATTACAATATTCTCCGGTACCGATTACTACAGTCCGTGATTTCATTTCTTAATGATGGACGGCTGTTTTTCATTCAGTGATTTAAAACGACGGCCTGGTACCGCTCTTCCAGTATTGTATCTCATTTAAAATGACAGACACAACAGAGAGAGAGTGTGTGTGTGTCCAAGTAAGACTCCATACCCGGTACTTCAGTGGGAATTCAGTCAGTACCAATAAAAGTATCGAATTTGCTGCCCATCCTTAAACATCACTGTCTGTTCATCCCCTCAAAACAGCCCTGTTCAGAACGGCTGGTTTCAGTGCCTGTCCCTTTAAATGCAAATGAGCCACTGCTTGCCCCGCCCCTTCTACTGGTACCAGGTAGGGGTGGGGTTATGCAAATTCGAAAACTAATGACATCATTGTCAGACAACTGAGGGAACAGCTCATAAAACGACATGGATTTCAACCTAGGGAGCCTGAAAATTACAGATTTCTTTGTTAATTCTCACATTTTCGGGGACGGAAGGCAAGACAATATTTTCATAATATGTCCCCTTTAAATTCAGATTTTAAATAATCTAAATAGAAGAACAATAGAATGGATGACACCTCATTGTGTCGCTGTACTTGTCTTTATTTTCTCAAAGATTTGAGATGAATTTCTCTTTAAAAAGCCGTAAAAACAAGAAGAAGTCCTCCAACCTAAACACCCAGAGGTCTTTTCAACAACCACATGGCTGTTTTTACCTACGTGAGTGTTTCCCCAACCTTCCCCTGACTTTGACACTCTTTTATCCTACGTCACCACACCATACTCCTGCTCTTGCTCCTACATGTCATAACTACTACGACCACTTGGAAATCAAAAACAATGGGCCAAAATCAGTTGCTGAACAAACAGTTAAAACCTGAGCATTAGCCAGTGTTGTGGAGGAATGAAACAAACTGTAAACTTCATTAAGTCAGAATAATGAATAATCTTTGCTGACCACAGTGACTTCAGAGGGAGGGAACTCAGAGAGGAAGAAGGGGGAAAAAAGAGTATAGAGCAGAAATAAAGTGAAGGATTGTTTTCTACTCTCAGATCGATGGCTCTTGTCTCCCTTATTATTTAGCGCTTACCTTCATTTATTCGTTATTACTTATTTCGTCTTTAGTTTGTCTTTTCTGTCTTATCTTGAATAATGTTCCAATCCCAAAGACAATCTGATCTATATCTGTGAATGTGCATGAATATAGTTTTATAACTCTTTCTTGCTATGGAAATCAGCACTGGTACAACACTTGGCTGCAAAAAAATATGTATTCAAATGAAAGTGAAAGTTCAATAATTGAGTTTTTGGTGAAAGATGTGAACAAGGAAGGACATTATGGAAAAAAAAATAGTTATCATAGAAACAGTAATACTTTGAAAACAAGCTGCCTGCAAAAATACCAACACTATAAACTATAAAGTCACAGAGTTAGTCTTTTCCTTTGTGATACACAGGGCGACTGCAGGAATCTGCTGCGTCTACGTTCGATGAGTCACTGGAGCGTTTCTCGTGACGAGCTGAGCTGAGGGTCGGGTATTTTGCGATGGAGATGGTTTTAGGCTCGTTGTTGTTGTTGTTGTTGCTGTTGTTTGTCATTGAGAGAGGAGAAGATTGCTGAAGTCTGTCTTCATGTTGCAGCCGTTCGCTCCGAACAACCTCCACCAGCGAGCGCCACTGCCTTAACCCCTCAATGCACAAGTATAAATCCTGCTTAATGCCTCTATTTATGTTGCCGGGGTCTAAAGCCTGAGGAATTATGGTGTTGTTTTCAGCCGGGCGGGGGGATGAGGAGGGGTGGGGGGGGGCGGGTGCTGTGGTGCATACTGTATACTTGGGCTGTATGATAATCAAATAACACTGTGAGTAGGTAAAACAGTGAACTCCCTCATGTCTCTTCTTTTAATTAACCTTTTAATAACTTCTGACTCAGATCAAACAAGAGAACGAGGTTGGGACACACTGTAAATGTCACTGTCTGCATCATCAAACAGGTGCATTTGATTTAAAGTGACGCATTATTAACTTAAAGCAATGCATGATGGAAATTTCGTCTTTTTTCAGTGTTTCAGAATGACACGACATGACTTGATGTCACAAAGTGATAGTTTGTGTTATTTGACTGATAGTTGTGTGAGGTTCTTGTGTATAACCTACAGTATCAGTGAATAAAAGCTCATATTAGATTAAGTGCAGGCTTTATTTTGAAATTTTCACCATTAAAATAGACCTTATCCTTACCCTATAGACCTTATTTAGTAACTTTGTACATACAAATCAGTGTTAAGTTGCTAAAATGCTTTTATTCGTTTGTTTTTCAGGTTATTTGCCGCTGCTTCTCTAAACTCATTGGTCTGAATCTAATACAACAAATATAGAAAAACACATCTAAGACCACAAACAGTCAGTTTAAACCTTCAGCTGACTCAGGTGCTGCAGTCGCTCCTGTTCCTGCTCACTGCACCACCTTTGTGACGACAGCGCTTTGCTCTGATTGGCTGAAAGCTTCACTTCACATGACAAATTTTGTGCTTTTATTTTACGAACTTAAAATCTCTTAATTTTCACCACTTTTTCTGGAGTTTCTTATAAACCTGTGAGAAATTTTACCACTTCTTTCTAGAATTTTTAAAGTTCTTTGAGAATGTTTTACCACTTGTTTTATTATTTTTCATATTTTTTACTTCTTTTTTTTTTTAACCATTTCTTTAAAAGATTTTTTTTTTTTGAGAATTTTTACCATTTGTTCTAGAAATGTTTTTGGAGAAATTGTACCATTTTCCCCCAGAAATTTCTCTATAATATTTACAAAAATTCACGCCATTGGCCCTAATTTGAACGTACATTGACTAAAAAAATAACGTCCTTCATTCTCAGGACAAATATTTGTATATGTCAAAATGTTGTCCAATGGGGGTCCGTGGTCTAATTTCTGTCAATTTTGATGTAAAAAAAAGTTTTGAGAACCACTGTCATACAGTATATCTGACCTACAGTATATACCATATTTCATACCATATTTATTCCCATGTTTTGTAAAGTGGCCATTACAGTACACTGTAGGCCTACACCGATAGTTTTGAAATCAAAGACCTGCAATGAACGCCACACAATTAGATACTGACATGATCTCGCCAACACTACAGGAAGTAGAAGCTGAGTGTGTTTATTCTCCATAAAGGCAGCACGTTTTTTTTTATACTCTGTCTTGTATAGTTTGCACTGATGAACATTTTTGCTGATTCAGGTGCAGTTTTCCACGAACATTCAGGTGTCCTGGGTAAAAGCCTTGCTTTTACGCAACTTTATATCTTAAAAATACATAAGAGCCAGAGGGCACAGTGTGAAAAAAAAAAAGTTAAATGTTTTTTTGGGGGTAGAGAAGAAATTACCAAAAAAAAAAGTGACGCATAATATGGATCCACATAGAGAAGGAGGAGGAGGCGGTATTAATAAACCAGACATTCAATAAAAGAGCAGAGGACAAACAACAATAAAAGAGGAAAGAAAAGAGGGGTGGATGGGAAGATAAAGGAGAAACGCTTAATTAAAACCCCGCAAAGACTAATGACAATATCCCAGCGTTTAATTTTTTACAGTGTAATTGCAGGGAGAGGGAAATAAGCTCTTAGTTTGTGTGTGTGCGCGTGTGTTCATGTGTGTCTCTGCCTAAGTGTGTGTGTGTGTGTGTGCGTATTGGAAACAGCATTTTTCCTCACCAGTTATCTGCTGAGAGTGCATTACACATTATTTCTTCCTGACATGGTGTAAAGTGAAAACTAATTCACAGGGACAGGCGCACACACACAGATTTACGCTCACACACTGCAGGTACAATGATGAGACATACTGCTATGGTAAGGACTTTGTCGGGTGATTGAGGGTGTGTGTGCATGTGTGTGTGCGTGTGTGTGTGTGTTCGAGCGCCACAGGGCTTGAATAACACAGGTCTGGTTGTGTTAGAGCGCACAAACTCAGGACAATGCACATAACACAGAGCAAGGGCAAAGTACAGAACTAACAAGGACGCCGAGGACTCAGGGAGAGGTGGGGAGACGATACGACAGTGGGGGGACGGGGACGGAGAGGATGAGTGACGGATAAAGAGGGAGAGGAGAGGGTGAGCGGGTGAACACATGAGGGACAAAGAGGGATACAGCAAGGAGGGAGGGAGGGAGGGAGGGAGGAGAAGAGGGGAGAGACAGGAAACCAGCATTTACCCCCCAAAGGCACAGTGGTATGATGGAGAGTGCACTTTAATAAAAGGTACAGAGGCAGCAAAAGCCAAGCAAAGGGATGAGAGGGAAAGAGCGACAGAGATTAGGGGACATGACAGATGAGTGGAGGAAAAGACTAATTGCCAAATGAGAAAGACAGACAGAGCAGAGCTGAGCAAATGCAGATGAAGCAAAAAAAAAAAAAAAAAAGCCTTTCTCGCTTTTCACTCATCGTGTGTCTCTCGCTTTTCTGCCCCTTGGGGTTGGGGGGGGGGGGGGGGGGGGGGGTTGACGGCAGGAAAGACAGGGAGGTTTCTGCACCTCTGGCTTAGCAGGGGAGGGGACTACTACTACAACTCTGCAGACTGGACGTACACGGTACAGTACGGTGTCAGAGAGAGCGTCATTGTCACCGCCACCGCTGCTGCTGCTTCTGCTGAGAAAATCAACTGTTTAGACTCTTAGAGAGGAGGTGGAGATGCAACCCTGACAACTAAAGTCATCATACTCTGCCAAAACCTGAAACTTTTGTCACCTTTTCTGAAAAAATGCCACACTCGGTGAAAAAAAAGAAAAAAAATGATTCTGTTTCAATGTGGAAAAGATTTTATGGTCAGATGAGACTAAGACGGAACTTTTTGGACCGAACTCCAAGCACCATCTTTGGCGAAAACCAAACACAGCACACCATCATACCTACTGTGAAGTTTGGTGGTGGCAATATCATGTTGTTCATGAAAGGAAAACTGATGCTGCAAAGTGGCCTGCATCCAAATTCTTGAGGAAAACATTCGTCCATTCACCTTCCAATATGACAGTGATCCTGAACATAACGCCAAAAGAACAATGCAGTGGCTTAACCCTCCTTTTGTCCTCCTGGGTCTAGGAAGGAAGGACGAAGGGATAGAAGAAGGAAGAAAGGAAGGAATGGCAGGAAGGACGGAAGGAAGGAAGAAAGGAAGGAAGGACAAAGGGAAAGATGGGAGGAAATAAGAAAAGATAGATGGAGGGAGGGAACAGATTGGGTCAATTGGGTCAAAAAGGAAGGAAGAAGTAAGGACGAAGGGAAGGAAGGAAGGGAAAATGGATTGTGGAAAGAAGGAAGGGAAAAAGGAAGGAAAGAAAGATGGAGGGAGGGAACAGATTTGTTCAAGGAAGGATGAAGGAAAGGAAGAGAAAAACGAAGAAAAGAAAGATGGAGGGAGGAAACAGATCAGGTCAATTGCATCAAAGGAGGAAGGAAGGAAGGAAGGAAGGAAGGAAGGAAGGGAAAAAGGATTGTGGAAAGAAGGAAGGGAGAAAGGAAGGAAAGAAGGAAGGATGGAGGAAGGGAACAGATTGGTTCAATTTGACCCAGAGGGACAACAGGAAGGCTGAGGGTAGGAAGGTGAATGTCCTTGAGTGGCCAAGTCTTAAATCCAATAGAAAGTCTGTGGATGGACTTGAAGAGAGAAGTCTAATGCCACTCACAAGCAGGAAGAGGCCAATATTCCCCAACCTGGGTGTGCAATGCTACTGGAGACACGTCTAAAGAGATTGATGGATGTAATTAAAGCAAAAGGTGGATCTATGAAGTATTAGATCAGTGGACTGATGACTTTTCTAACTCTGTTATTCTAGTTTTTATTTTTTTATTTTTTGTTTTAAGGGTAAATTCGTAAGATTATCCCAGAAAAAGTTTATTTTTAATGGGTTTTGATTTCAGGCTGTAGCCATAGCAATTAATCCTGCTTTTTAAAAAGGGGTATGATGATTTTTCTATAGGCACTGCACATCCTGAAGGGTCAAATATATCAACATGAACTTTATATCAGTTCTCAATATATGCACTGAAACATAGTAAGACATCACAGCCACCAACAATAGCACCTTATCCACACACTGACACCATTGATAGATTAGAGATTAGATTGATATCTTATTGATCCCAAGGGAAATTCAAGCATCCAGTACCAGCAAAAAGCAAACAATTAGACAAACAGAGCTCAGATTTGAGCATCCTATGAGTGGTAAGATGAAGAAAATCTACATACATCTAAATGTTACATATAAGACACTAAAAATAGAATAAATTGAAGAGACAGTTAAAATAGAAAAAAATCAAGTGCCAAGTATATAAATGTGCATAATATAAACTGTGCCAATAAGAAAACTGTGCAAATGCTTTGTGTTATATTTGTAATACACTACAAAACAGCATTTGTGGCTCTTTATCGAGCAATTTATCAAGTAAAGATGCACATTATTTGCAAATGGCTTCCAGGAATGTGGTGATCCGTCTTCATTTCAAGGACTAAGAATAACTCGGTAAATAAACCAGTGAAATAACGACGAAGATAATCACAGTTTCACACCTTCTGATTTACATCAGTTACATTTTTGTGTTTGTATAAAACCCCAGAAGACTGTGCAAAATAAAAAATTCTTCTGTTCTTCACAAAAAGCCAGTCAGGGCTGGACCTTGCCTCCTGAATCATGCATCCTGGGAGTTTCCATTGAAAATATACAAAAACTGGCTTCGAGCTGTTGGGTCATGTTTGTCTCTACACGCTACATGATTCAAAACATCTTTTTACAAAAATATTCAATGTCTTGTGCCCTAATATCTAGAGTGAAAACACAGACTTGGCTTATCTTATCAATAATTGTAATATCAGAGCATAAACTTTTTAAATTGCTACCAGTTCAGTCTGTGATGCTGACTGATTCACTTACACATCCGTTTTAAGAAAAATATATATTATTCAGCATTTAAATTGAAATTGTAAAGGTTGCACAAGTCTGAATCTACACGTTATGCACTGTATATTCATCCTGCAGAGTTGTTATCTGAGCTCTGACGTCAAAGTCTTTTCCAACACAACAGCAATAAAAACAACAGAAGAGACGAGGAGCCGGATTGAAGTCGTTTAACTGAACATGACTCACGAGCCTGCATTTATATTTTAATTCAAAGCGATTCTTCATTTTGCCCTCTTCCCCTTTGAGCTTGCTAAACTTAAAAGTAGAAATAGTAGTGTTATGATAATTAGGATTTGTGTTCCTGTCAATGTGGGGGAAGCACTGGTTTGGTGCATTTAAGAGGGGCGGAAGAGAAAAACAGGGAGCTATGGCTCAAAGTCACAGAGGCAGAATTGTGATTGGAAGGTCACTGATCTGAATCCCTGGGCAGCACAAGGAAAATTTAGCCGGTGAAAGTAGATGAGTAAAACCTTTTTTTCCCACCCTAGAAGCAGTCCTGAGCTGCTACTTGGACCATAATTTCTCTAAATTTACTGCGAAAACCACCTTTTTCATCAATACAGGATGGCTCAAAGGCTCAAGGAAGTGGGAATGCAGCAGGACTGGAGCTGACTGGCAAAGTTATGTTGCATGTGTAAGGTCTAGAGAGGATGTTGTAATGTAGACCGACGACTGCATCCAAGTGCATAACAGTGCGTTTGTGTAACCCACTGTGATTTGTCCTTAGTCCATGAACAGTCAACAGACATGACTCTCAAATGAAATATATCAAACAGCACAGATCAGGATCCTCATTGCCTTTATTTTTTGCCCTTGCAGCATTACACCAATGCATAGAAATCATGAATTTCTGGTTAAAATCCAAGTTATTTGGCATATTTAATTTATCAGCCACACTGCCAACAACAAGGACTGCCCAGTGCCAATGGTGTGTGCAGGACAGTTGTATCACAGAGGCTCAACAATGGGCTCCACCCAACAGCGCCCTGGGGTTATAGCATTATTAGCATGCCTGATTATGCTGGTTGGCATTAGCTTGTAACACGCTTAGCAACTAACAGTCCAAAAAAACCCCCATAAAACTAGCAAAAGAAAAACTAACTTCATGACTCTGTGAATATTCTCATTTGTCCAGGTCATCGTTATCCCCAAAGAAATTGAAATCAAACACAACTGGACTTTGTCTAGGAAGACATTTCACCTCTCATCCAAGAGGCTTCATCAGTTCATGTACGCATCTTACCAGGCCGGGTCCACAAATAACCAAGTCCAGTTGCGTTGGATTTCAATTTCTTTGGGGATAACTTCATGACTATTTAAGTCAGGCTGACACTTGGTAACATGTATTGTGCAGTTCAGTTTTGAGCTACAATCAAGCTTGTGTCCCGACCAATTTATGGGTTGTTTTCCCCCTCACATATAAATGAAAGTTCTTTTAAAACAGAATAGGCTAATAGAGATGAGGAAATAGCCAAGTTAAACAGTCCAAAATGTACCTTCATAAGAAGTTTCTCAGAGCTAGTGCCTATTCAAACTTAGCCATTACATTAGCTTCTTATCTGCTGAAGCTATGTATAGTAGCAGCCTACAGACAAGTTGTCAAGTTGGCATTCATCTTTGGCAAGTTGTCAAAAAAAGACAGAATGGCCATGTGGAGATGTGTCCCCTATTTTCACACCTTTTACAAATAATCCTCTATTTTAATACTTGCTAACAAAAATTATTCAACTGGCTAACTAGGCTAACTCTGTGCTCTTTATAGCCTACAGACTTTAAATGTCTAAACAGCCACTTCAAGTCTATAATTTTTTTTATATCTAAATAATTTTTGCAACAAAGGTAGAAAGATTTAAACAATGTCATTGAAAACTGATGCAGTAGGCTATATATAGGGTTACAGCTTAGCATGAAAGTCAAAACTACCACACATCGTCTTAAATATGCCTACTCCATTGGCGCCAACTGCAAAATGACGTCAGAGCAGATGCTGATATGGAAGTCATCAGTGATTATAGGTCAAAACGAAGTCGTCCCGCCAGAGTAAAGTCCTAACAAGAGGGTAATTTCACACTGAGCGCATGGGTAATTAAATGCCCACGCAGCCTGAAAATAAGGCTACAGGGCAGGACAGTAACTTAATATCATCATTTATCATGTCCCCATACAATGTTGGGATAAAATCCTTATTAAATATATCACAGCATTCAGCAACTCGGTCCTGCACTCTGGGATAAAAGTGTTCCCGGTGTCCTGACTGTCTGACTGCTGCTGTTGACCCCTTTCTGCCTGTCAACCCACACACACACACACACACACACACACACACACACACACACTCCCAAAACAACTGTGACCTCGCAGGTCACAGCTCTCTCTCCGACTGCTGCATCCATCAAGGAGCAGGTGAATGCTAACAAGCCAGACTGTTTCTCATTTTACAGCTATCAGGCAAACACTTGTGTTTGAAAGAAGCCTATGATGTTTTTATAAAAGGACTGATGTGCCACCTGGGGCCAGATTCACAGAGACACCTCAGACTGGTCTGTAGTGTTGGTCCAGTTTTAATTGTTTAATGCAAATAAGACAATTTTACAACAATAAAAACTGACTAATTGTTAAGTAAAATACACTGCCAATCCAAAAATTTTAAAAATTCTCGGTGGCGTTAAGGTTTAGACTCAGTGGTCACATTGGACCACGTTTCTTCCTTGAAGATGATGGTTCCCAACTATCCTTTCAGTCTTTAATAATGGGTTGGACAGTTCTTAACCCAATTTTTGTCTCAGAAATCTCCTTAGATGTTTTATTTGCTTGATATATGCCAATAATTTGACCCTTATGAAACAGATTAACATATTTTCCACAACCACAGGATGTGTCTTCCAACACGGTTGTTTAAAAAATGAGACGGCATCAGTTAGGGTTAGATAAGTTGTTGCCAGCTGAAACATAATCATCCATGCAGTAATTATCCAATGGGAGGCTCTGACCAATTAGCTTAGTTAAATCCAAGTGGTGACCTTTTTTAGACGGGCAGTGTACCCAAGTTAACTCTGACCTAAAACTGTTGTTACCACAGTCACAATCAATGATTCCTACCAGTGACACCCGACCCGATGAAATAAAAACTCATAATATGTGGTGTGCCAACATCGTTATGAGATGGAGATTTTAGAGATTTCTCACTTAATGTCCATCTATTAAATTCTTACAAAATATAAATGTTTTCTTGAAAAAGACAAAACAGAGAATCTTGGTTATCATGGGAAACACCTTAATCCAACTAAGAATAAATATATAAAAAAGGCAAAAAAGTACATATCATACACTCATGCCTTGCAATACATCCCACACTAATGTTTAAATTTGGAGTTTTCAGAATCAGAGATTCAACTTTATGCTTAGGGAGGGTTCGTAGCCTGTTATGTTGGATTATACAGGTGTGTCTATGAATATTCTCATTCATCCAGGTCATTGTTCTCTCTCTCTCTCAAATTGAATCGTAGGCAACTGGACTTGTATTTGTCTAGGAAGACGTTTCACCTTCCTAGACAAATAAAAGTCCAGTTGCCTACGATTCAATTTGAGAGAGAGATTATACAGATGCGTTTTGACCCGTCGTTCCTGCAGGTATTGTGTATTACATCCATGTATAAACCTCAGCAGGATGTCTCATGTCTGAAGAAATGTCCCACGTGGGAACACTGAAGAGTAAATGTACTCAGCTAAATGAAGAGTGAGAGTTTCTCTTGGACCATTGAACTGCAAAAAGAGCAGAGCGCATTTATAGTGTCTGTGTTTAATTTGCCTGCTGTACCAGGAAGGTGTTTTATTTTTTAAGACATTTAAACCAAGAGCCTCGACATAAAAACAGAAACATCATTAACGAGAAGCTTCCAGCAAAGAAGTTCCAGCTTTGTTGTAAATGGAGAGGCCGAACCCTACGATGTCACCTTTTTTTAGACCGTAGCGTGCGTCATAAGAAAGTGTAAAAAGAAGATCACCCCACCACGGTGTAGCTGGAAAAAAAACAAAAGCCTTTTCCAATTAACAAATGGAGATCAAGTGATTTGGCACGAGGAAATGTAATTAAAGTGTAAACTGTCTTGGTGAGTCACCACACTACCTCTGGACATGAATAAAATCTGCTGGCAAAATGCTGGGAAGAGGTGGCCAAAATTATAGGCCCGGCAGACGAGACAAGACGAGGCGAGGCGAGGTGTTACCGGAGCTCGTAAATCTATGTTACTGACGGACACACGGACAAAAATAGATGCAGTGGTGGTGGTGCAGCCAGGTATACCTCCTCTTACCAAAATAACAAACACAGGCGTACAGTTGCTGCTCGCATCACCGCTCTGCTGAACCCTGCCAGCGTTTCACAGAGGAAGTATTTACTTTGGGTTTCACCCAAGGGTGCCCCGACACACACACAAACACACACACACAAACACACACACACTGACTCACTCCACACTTTCATCCCGGACTAGACAGAACACAGGGCTGAGCCTGGTCCACCCATGAGTGCTGCATTTGATTTGATTGACATCGCCAGTAGGAAAGCCAACTGCAGTCACACAGAGCCAAATGTAAAACAGAGGAAAACTCGAAATGCACAAAAAAGAAAAGGTAAAACAAGTTGAAATTTAAATCAAACAAAGACACCAATCTAAGCCCACACGCAGCTGAGGAGCAGCTGTGTGTAAGTGTAAACACCTGTGTGGGTGGACTAACTGGTCAGTGGAGGCTTTAGAAAGATAATTTTACCCAATTTAAATTGTAGATGAGATTTAAAATCAGCCTCCTCTCTGGACCGACCAGAGATTTACCTCCATTTTTCAGAATTTACACTCAAACACAGCTTCTATAGGCCACAGGATAACAAACAACCCATTTATTAAACACTCTTATGGTGCGTTCATTACAACTCGAAGGTCGGAATTCCCAACTCGGAAATTTCCGACATCATTGCGTTCACGCTGCAGGAACTCGGAACCCGAAAGCTTAATACGAAAAATATATGCAGCAGCAAATTATGTTTATTTTGGAGGCAAATGAAGAGGAGAGGAGACGCCGCAGACAAGCGCACATATAACGTTATGGCCTTGATAACAGTTAAATGTGTTTTTCCGTCACATACAAGGACCACAATTTCACACAATACAACAATCACAGCTTAATATAAACGTATTTCATATAGGCTACTGCAATAATACACAAAAAATATGCATTAAAACCTCAACAAATAACTTAAAATTTCTAAATTCTAACCGTTTAAGACGAGGGCCGCCATGTTTTGATGTTGTTGAGCTCTGAAATGATACCCGAGTTTTCGACCTGTAATTTCCGAGTTTGACGCCGTTCAATTCATTTTTTACAACTCAGACCTCGTTTTTTTCCGACTTCGGAGTTGTCTTGAACGCAGCATTAGACCCAGATCTTAGTGGAGAAGTCAAGTTTGATATTAAAACAACTTTAAAACAACGTAGAAAACACTATTTACCCTCCTGCTCTCCTGGTTTCTGGTTCACAGGCAAAAGAGTCTGAGAACCTCATGGGAGGATTTTATACACACCTGTACTTCCTGTTCCTGGTTCAGCCATTTTTGAGGAGGGGAGGGGGTATAGTGCTATTTTAATGAGTTTTATTTTAATATCTGGACATAGGGACGTTTAATTTTCTAATTATTCATTTTATTTTATGTCTATCCATATATGTAAAAGTTTATGTCAAGTTTTTATGTAAATATTCCACTTTTATGTCGTGACCAGTCCCACGCACCCCCCCCCCCCCCCCTCCCTGTTGGTGGTCTAGTCCTATCCAGTAAGGTGCATAAAGATGTGAACAGGTGGGTGTTGTTTGCTGCTGCTGTGCTGTCATCGGTCAGACAATAGATATCCGGTATAAGTCTGTACTTAGTGCTTCAGAAAACTTCTCATTCTCGACAGGTTAATTACTCACAGCTCCATATGAAACAATGAGGTGAGTAAATGTGCTGAAAATAACCTGCAGTTGAACATAGTGTAATTTGACAGAAAATCAAGCCGATGGCATGGAGATCTGTCTTTTTGTTGACTGTGTCCTGTAAGAAAAACAAAATTTCCATCCTTTATAAGTCTGAAAGTAAAAGAATTTCATATTAATTTTATAAAATACTTTGTTGAAACTTCCTTGACACTGGTAAAACCAGACTAAATATTTTCATCTGGTCAGGGGCGAGAGGTTTGAGAAGAAAACAGAATTTAAATTGATTAAATAATGGGAAAAGGAGAAGTGAGTTTTTAAATATTAAGTATTAACTGATTGATCATGGTCATTAATCATTTTGATATGAAAATGTGCAAATGGTCGACTACTTTTCCTGTGACATCCCTGGTCCTCCATACAGAGTTGCTAATAGATATACTTAAAGGGATACTTCACCCAAAATCGATAATTCACCAATCACCAATCGTCTACTCACCGTCATGCCAATTGGAGAACTTTCTGAGTCATCAAAACTCTTTAGGAGTTCCAGGGGGGGTCCGGCTGGCAACGGATTTTCATATAACGGCGGCGGATAGAGTTCACTTTTGAATCGTCCAAAACACACACTATGAAACATCCAGATACCTCCATACTGCTCGTCTGTACTGACCCAAGTGTCCTGAAGCCACCACATGAAAAAGTTGTTGGGAAAAAATGTATTTGGTCTCTGTTTTTATCCTTGTTGTAGCAGTAGCTCCCAGTGGCTTTGTTGATGTTTGTGCATGTGCGAGATTTGCTGCGAGATGTTCGTTCGTCGTTGTAAACCATTGTATTGGATGTATGATGTAAACTGGGAGCTACTGCTACAACAAGGCTAAAAACAGAGATCACATTCATTTTTTCCAAACAACTTTTCCATGTGGCGGCTTCAGGACACTTGGGTCAGAACAGACGAGCAGTATGGAGGTATCTGGATGTTTCATAGTGTGTGTTTTGGACGATTCAAAAGTGAACTCTATCCGCCGCCATTATATGGACGTAGCACCCGTGATGTCACCCATTGGTTTGGGCGTCTGTTTTGTGACTCTACTACGGGCATTTGAACTGCGCCATCTTGGATTTGAGTGGGAGTGTACATACTTTCCATATTTGGAGAGGTGCGGCGGTTTGCCGGCCAAGGACCCCCCCCCCCCCCCCCCACTGAACTTGAAGCAACCAGCTAGCTAAGTCGGCTATTTTAACATGGGGGTCATTGGAGAATTGCTCACATTTGGTCCCAGCCCCCAGCGGCTGCCGGAGAACTGCAGTTTTTTGAACGCGGAAGTGGTATTCACTTGTAAAACCCACAACTTCCCCCTTGGAAAAACCCTGGAACTCCAAAAGTGTTTTGATAACTCAGAAAATTCTCCCAACCCTTCCCTTGGCATGACGGTGAGTAGAAAATTATTAAATTAGTATCCCTTTAAGCTTAAATGACACCCTCATGTTGGTTCGTGACAGTAACGATGTTGACAACACACTGGCAGCCGGTTCAGACCGGTTCAAAACATCCACTAATGGTGTGTCTGTGTACTGGATGTCAGTGAGAACTGAAACAAGCCTCTGAGCTGCTCTGGGATCAGTTGTAACATCATCAGATGTGACGCCAACACTTGATCACCTTCAATCAAATGTGACTGGCAGCCCCCATCCCCCCACCCATCCATCTAGTACTATCTGTACTATCTGTACTATCTATCTACTCACTGCCTGCGTGTTGTTTGGATCTCTGGACATTGATGATGACTCTTCATCTTCGGCAACTTCTGCTTATTGTTGTTGGGGTTTGATTCCTACAGCCTTTGACAGCAGCACTGTTTTGCCTCATGCCAATAAGAAGGATTGTACACAGTTTTAAAAGCTGACAAACAGAGGGACGGAGGGAGAAAAATAAATAAAAACAGGAAATGCACAGATGGACTGATGGATAAAGGGATGCATGCAATGGCTGCTGGGTAAATGGAGTTCTGAGACAGGGAGGGTCAGGAGAGTGATCACCCAGAAGTAACAGGCGAAGAGTGTAGGCGTGAGATTGCATTTAGTAAACAAGAATGCCGACACACACATGCACACACATCTGTCACAACGACTCTGGTTCTTTTTTGCAACAAACACTGACGGCTCCCGGCTCTGCGAAGGTTTGCGACGTGAGGAAACAAACCTGCTTCCCATAACGATTCTTTAACCTTTAGATCCGCTGGTGTTAACGTGGAAGTCAGGGGGTTCTTCGGGCCAAAATAGTAAAGAACGGGAGAGGAGGAGAGGGAATATTTCTGGCTGAGAGGCACAGTAGTACTTTGAAGAGGTCTGAACATAGATTTTTACATAACTCACTCATCCAATAGCAGATTTTTTGACACTCACTGTTGAATGTGGACAATAATAGCCTCAGTGGAAGAAAAATCTCGGTGCCACGATCACGATTTGGACTCCCATGGAAGAAGAGTTGAGGGATCAGAGAGCTGCTTTTTTTCCCTCCACAGCAGCAGCAGCAGCAGTAGATGGAGAAGAAGTGTTTTGTTGTTTGCGTAGCTTCAGGGTGGAGGCATTGGTTCATTCTGACACCACCTTGTGATTCTTTCATCTGAAATATTGAACTTTGGTTTAGGGTGCAATGCCAGCCAAGTCTACAAGTGTGTTTATTTTTACCTCTCCTTTTCCTTTCAGGGTTTTTTTTATCTGTTAGCGAGCTTGGAGTTATCAAAACCTGGAGAAGGAATATCTTATCTGAAATTGTTTCAATGCTATGATTGTTTTGGTGTTTCTGTTTTTAGGACGAATTAATGTGTATCTTTAAACACACTGAGCCTGAAGTTAACAGTTAACTCTTATAATATAATACATATTGTGTCAACATATTCTTAAAGGAATAGTTCACCAAAAAATGAAATTCAGTCATTAGTGACTCACCCTCATGCTGATGAATACTCCGGAGTAGTTTTTTATTCCTCAAAGTGCATCTGGAGACCCAGGAGGCCAGTTCATAGTCCAACCAAAACTTTATATGAGAGTAATAGGGCCCAACACAAAAACGTCCATAAAACTACACAAAAACCATTTAATATTCCTCCTTACTGTTCGTCTGCTGCAATCCAAGTGTCCTGAAGGGATATCGTCCAGAGTTTACTCGAAACAACGTAATTTAGGACATTTTTACGGCCTAAACAGTCCTGTATTGAATTTGCGTGTCCCGACTTGCCTCAATGACGTTGTTTCGAGTAAACTCTGGACTATATCCCTTCAGGACACTTGGATTACAGCGGACGAGCAGTGTGAAGGAATATTAAATGGTTTTTCTGTAGTTTTATGGACGTTTTTGTGTTGGGCGCTATTACTCTCATATAAAGTTTTTGTTGGACTACGAACCGGCCTCCCGGGTCTCCAGATGCACTTTGAGGAATAAAAAACTACTCCGGAGTATTCATCAGCATGAGGGTGAGTCAATAATGACTGAATTTCATTTTTTTGCGAACTATTCCTTTAAGGTTAGATGCAAGACTCACTCCATTCATAAACGCTACCCTGAGATACTTAAACTCCTCCACTCGTAACCCTAAAGGAGCAATCCACCCAATGGCAGTAGAAAACCAGTGGCTTCAGTTTTGGAGGCACTGGCTCTTCACGCTCAGCTCCAGGCCAAGTCCAAGTGCATGGCAGAGGTGACAGTCTGATGAGGCCAACAGAGCCAACACACTGTCTGCACAAAGCGGCGAGACAGTTCTGCACACCCCACGCCCCCCCGCCAAAACCACACACGTCATCCTCTCCATGAAAATCACAAACAGCATCAGTGACGGGGGAAAAACCTGGCAGAGGCCGAGACCAACTGTTTGACTTTCTGCCGAAAAAACAGACAACAACCTTTTTTTTTTCACTCTGGACTTGAGAGCTATCCACCTTTTTCCCAACGTCAAAAACGTAAGCCGGTTTTGCTCTTCCGGTGGAATTTTATGTTTACGTTTCCATGGTTTCGGTAGTCGTGGTAAATGCATGGATTTTTTTTTTTTTCCAATGAAAGTCTGTAAAACGTATGGATCATCACACCAGCTTCTAACAATGGATAGCACACAAATTGACATCCGTGTCAAAAGCCAGCGTTAATAGATCCATGCGTTTACCGCAAGTATGAAAACGACTGAAAACCATGGAAACTTAAACATAGGCTACAATTCCGCCGGAAATGCAAAACCGGCTTCCGGTTTTGACCATACATAGATGATGTTCGGAAACTTGTGGATAACTTCCACAAGACCAAACCCAGGAGGCTGTAGTTGTAGACCTTCTCCAAATCCACAGGAGACATGTAGACTACATGAGCAAACTCAAACAGCAACAGAACAGAAATAAAAGGTTGGTCCACACCCAGGTAGGAATCTGGAATCAAATTAGTTGGAGTCTCCTTACAACACCCGGTGTAATACCCCGATAATGTAATACCCAGAGCTTTCACCATCCCATCCACACCTGGTTCCTTCAGCTGTGGAGCTTTTTGACGACCTCAGCAACTTCTACCAGAGAGACAATTTGAACCGAGGCCTCATCTGAGTCTTAGAGCTCATTGACTGCATCCACTTGACGATACCTGGCTGGTGCACCTGAGAACATCCATCCCCAGTCAGAGTCAGCATTTCTCCGCCCCCCCATCTTAATAAAGCCCTTTCTGAGAGTCATGTGATGGTTTGTCAGGACTTCCACAAAGCCACAACCTCCCTGAAGGCCTCCAACAACCACTTCTTCTCTTCTGGCTCTACATTACACATTCTTCTGCTTCTGGAGACCCCCAGGTCAACCAGCCCCCACAAGGGCCGCCATCTTCAGCTTGATGGCCACCCTCTCACTGAGACCAGGACCAGCACCTACTGTATATGCTCCATTAGCAAGACTTCAACCAGATGTTCTCCTGGTGATCACCTGACAGCTCTGTAACTAAGACAAAGTCAGAGTTTCCAAGTCCTGATGATACAACCGCAATGTCAATCATTGATTTTAAAGGGATAGTTAAACATTTTTGGAAAATTGGCCCATTTCCATAATCCCTATAGTCATAGCAGTAGGTTCGTTACCTTTAATTGTCGGTGCAAGCTATTTTTAGAACGGGCGGAGCAGAGCAGCGAGCTGCTCAGAACTACACTACGGAGGCTCATGGGATTTCTTGGTTTCCCTCATCAAACTCATCAAATACACAATCCAACAACTCCAAAACGCTCTGGTGGACAAGTTGTGACCTGCACATTCACCACGTTATGAGATAACAGAACGTTACCAGACAGAGTTGTTTTAGAGGCAAATGCAGAGACTGCTTGATGAAAAACTGCCCTGAAGGAAATGCGCATCAGAGGTTTTGCATGAATTTACCTCGAAAAAAACTCTGTCTCATAACTTTCCATTATTATCTCCTACAGTAGCGTGGTGAATGTGCAGGTCACAACTTGTCCACCAGAGCGTTTTGGAGTTGTTGGATTGTGTATTTGATGAGTTTGATGAAGGAAACCAAGAAATCCCATTAGCCTCCAGCTCACGGCTCTGCTCCGCCGTTCTAAAAACAGCTTGCACCGACAATTAAAGGTAACGAACCTACTCCTAAAACTATAGGGATTATGGCAATGGGCCAATTTGCCAAATGTTGAACTATCCCTTTAAGACCAGTTCATCTCCATTATCATCCTAAAAAGCAATGAAACTATAAAGGCTGCAGGTGACGCACTTCCCAGGACCCCACCCAGAGAACAGAAGATACTCAACCAGACCCCACAGATCAAGGTCTGGCCACATTTCAGTGGTTCTTCATTTGAGTATATAACTGTAATATTGGATATAGAAGGCTATTGCCTTCTATATTTACATTTCATTGGATTTCACACACAAAACATTCAGCTCGTACTTATCACTGGCAACTTATACCGAGACCTTTGCAGGTTGAAAGAGCGTTAATTTAATTTGATCTATGGAACAAGGAGCCAAATGGGAGTGCAAAGGTCTCAGTCTCTGTGGACCACGGTAAATAAACTACTCCCTGCTCTCCTTCCTCTGTGGGTCCTGTATCAACAGTGATTTAGCGAAGGCAAACAGAGTTATTATTACATTGAGACGAAAACGCTCCAGGGCCCGTGGAGCTCGATCAGCGCTCTGTGCTTCAGTTCAGTCTTATCTGTCTGTCAGCCAGTCAGTCAGTCAGTCAGACGTCATGTCATTTGATGTGCTGTGTGTGCTTTTGACCACATTTGGAGGCCTGCTGGTGTAATAAAGTAATTAAAGGAAGATTGTAGAACCAGCAGATCTTTTAATGGCTTGGAAATACCCAAATTAATTTTAATTAAGCACCTCTGAAAGGCTCCTAATTAGCCCCCTCGTATTCCCACACGCTATAAATTCGGATGAAACTGGCCACAAATCAATTTTTATTTTTTCTCCCCCTCCTTACTAATTACAACTGCTGGCTCATTAGAGACGATAAAAGTAATGGTCAAGATTTTGGTACTGTAGGCTATCTCCGATTGTATCTGACATAATCTGTGGAGATGTTTGTAGTTTTTTAGCAGTGGATTTCTTCATTTCTGGACCTTTTATTTACCAGGACTTCTTCACTATGTGTTCATGGTCATGAATAAAATAAACATAGGAGATAAAACACTACTTTTAGATGTTTATGATTGTGTTTGTGTCTTTTTTTTTCTTTTCTTTTCTTTTTTTTTTACAAAGAAAGGAAGCAAATAGGAAGAAAAATCTTCTCAAAATCGTTCAGGGTCAAAACCTGCCAGTTAGATGATCAATGATTGACCTAATCTTTAATGATGACGTATGTCTTATGTTTTATGTTCTTATGTCTCTATGTAATTGTGGTGTATGAAATGTGAGAATGTATGTAAATGAATGTAAGTTGCACTTCTTGAGGCCACTTTGTACGAAATGGAGAAAACAATTTTCCTTGAAAAAGACAAATAAACTCATCTATCTATTTATCTATGACACCATCATAGGACAAATCTTAATGTCTCATCTAATCTGGGGTAACAACAGCCATTTTTTTCCTTCTATCTCTACATGAGCCTGCATGTGCATATTCTCATTTGTCCAGGTCATAGTATCTCAAAGGAGGGTTAGTTACTTAGTTATTTGTCTGGGAAGACGTTTCACCTCTCTTCCAAGAGGCTTCATCAGTTCATGTAGCCTACACATCTGACCAGGCTGGGACTGGTCCTATCTCTACATATTCTTCCCAGTTTGTAAATCACACAGACACCATTTTAAAAAGAGGTCAAACACATTGCACTTGGAGTTAAATCTGTGTTTGTCATGTTTGTCATGCAGCAGCTGCGCCCCTCGCCCTGCCCTGTCCTGTCCTTACCTGCCTGTCAGGTGCTCTGCTGTCCGGAGGGTGCTGCTGCTGCTGCTGCTGCTGCTGCTGCTGCTGCTGAGGCTGCTGCGGGCTCCGGGGACTCCAGACTCGCCCACGGGGTCTCCGCTGACCCCGACCCGCTCACCTGTCGGGAGGAGGAGGAGGAGGAGAACCGGTCAGCGGCGGCGGCGGCGGCGGTAGTGGGACCGGGAGGAGCGGGAGCAGCAGGGCGGAGGAGGAGACACAGAAACGTATCCGCCACCGGAGGGAAGGAAAACTCCATGTTTCACATCCAGAACATCCCGACACAGAAAGTGACGAACCGCCAGGTCAGTGAAACGTCATCGGCGTGATGGGATGTGATGTGATGTCACAGCTGCTCAGGAGTCAATGACCGGGAGAGGAGAGGAGAGGAGAGGAGAGGAGCGGTGAACCGAGCCGAGAGGAGGGGAGCGGGACACGGTCAGGGCATGGTGTCGGTCCGGTCTGAGGTTTGTTGTTCTGGAGGAGAGGAGGACGAGTCGGTGTGTGTGTGTGAGCTCACTGCTGCTCAGACACCACTCTCTCTCTCTCTCTCTCTCTCTCTCTCTCTCTCTCTATCTATCTCTCTCTCTTACTCACTCACTCTCTCTCTTTCTCTCTCTCTCACACACTCTCCCTCTCTCACTCACTCAGACTTATGAACCTGAACCATCTGAGCACATAGCCTACACCCTGTCATCGTGCTTGTTCATCATGTCTTGATCATTATTTTTTTTATTTCATTATCAATGTAACTCCATGTATTGTCTCGAAATGTCTTGAAATGGTCCAAAATCATTAATTCAGACATTATTTTTCATCTATCTATCTATCTATCTATCTATCTATCTATCTATCTATCTATCTATCTATCTATCTATCTATCTATCTATCTATCTATCTATCTCTACATAGCACTTTAACTTACAGAGCTGCTGATTTGATCAGTTCTACAGACTGTTTTTACTGACCTATTCCTAATAGAGTGGAAGCACCCTTCACTGTTTTGAATGCGTGTTAAAGGTGTGAAAGTATTTTGTATGAATGTCTTGTATGTATTGTCTTGTGTATGCAGTGGCTCCGAGCCCAAAACAAATTTCCCTTCGGGACAATAAAGTACAATCCAATCCATATCTATCTATCTATCTATCTATCTATCTATCTATCTATCTATCTATCTATCTATCTATCTATCTATCCATCTATCCATCTATCCATCTATCTATCTATCTATCTATCTATCTATCTATCTATCTATCTATCTATCTATCTATCTAGCTGAGTTTTCCTCAATCAATAAACTAAAGCTGCTCTAAAATTAGCTTGAAAATGATTGATTTTTTTTTTTTTTCAACTTTTTGTTTTGGACAATCCTTGGATCCAATGTTTATTTATTTATTTATTTTTTAATTCAAAGCACCTTTAGACAGTAACAATCTGCCAAACTCCTTTCGGTCCATCCTCTTTACATATCCATATCTCCAAAAACAGAGCTATTTACAGTAATCATCTAAAAACACAATGTTCATGCTTTTGTGTGTGATCTTTGCCTGGTCTTGGTGTTGCCGGATGTACATATGGAATGTATGCTTTACCCTTTCCTGTAGATTTGCTTTTGTTTTGTATTTGCCTTGCCTTATGTTTTTGTCTCTATCACTTCTCTTTTGTTTTTGTCTTACCTCTGTTTTGCTTCTGTCTGTATCACTGCTGCTTGAAAACCTCAAGGGGCTTTTCCTTTTATAAATAAAGTTGATAATTTATTTACAGCCAAAACATGTTGTAAAGAGGTTAAAGTCACCTACTTATCCTTGATAGGCCTGTTTCACCACAGCGTTTTGGCATGTAGCACTGTGCACTTACACCAAGGTGTCATAGCCTACTGCACTGAAGCTTTAGTGATGCTACACTTAGCCTATATAATATACATAATATCACAGCAGGAAAATGACACTTAGAGACAAGTAAAGTAATAAAGAAAATATTAAATGATAATAGAAATAAATGCAATGATAACTAAGCACTAGAATCGATCAAATCTGTGCTGTTTACAGGTTTTGGCATATGTACAGATGTGTGTCTTTAACACAGAGAGATCATGAGGACGATGGAGAAATATTGAGATCTAGGCTAAAGCAGAAGAACCAATGTCACTTTGTCTCTTCACACCAAGTTGTGATGCAACTAGAAAACTGTGATAATGTATTTCTGCATCTCTTTGCTCTTTGTGTATTATAATATTAGTGTGTGTAAGGCTGGATTAAACCTCCTCCAGGAAATGTAGGTATGCAAGTCAATGGCCTGTCCTTAAAAGTGTCCCATGGAAGTATATATATATATATATATATATATATTAATGTCTGTCTCTCTCTGTGTGTGTGTATGTGTGTCGCTGGTTTTCACATCCAATAATAACACCTTACCCCTGAAAAATTAAAGGCTGTAGCCACACATCTCTCATGCACACACTTAAGGGATTCAGATTTTGCAGAGGTTCGCTACGGTTTAACCTCATTTAAGGACAAAGAAAGCAGCCGGGCTGTTTCTACTGCAGAGACTCTGCTGCTGCCTGCTGCCGGCTCCAGTAAACATGCACACAAACACACACACAAGTACACACACGCACACACACTCACAACTGACACAGGCTGCAGGATTGGAGTGGAGGGGGGTGTTTACAGTGTGTAGATTGAATCGAACGCACTAAACACTTCACTTTTTAAGGGCTTTAGCCTGAAGGTTAAAGGGATGTGCTGCTGGTGTCTGAGATGTCACTGGTCCCAGTCCCTGGTGGTGTCTCTCTGTTCCCTCTGTCGCTCCCAGCGGGACGCCAGCCAGTGTCCCACTCGCTGTTTAAATGAGGCCTGATGGTGAGCCGCTGAGCAGCTGCCTCTTTTTTAACAATGCTGTCAGTCAACAGACTGGATCAGCAGCAGCAGCAGCAGCAGCAGCTCTGCTTCCCCCCCAAAAAAATAAGCTGTTTATCTTGCCCGGTTCAAAATGTTGTGAAATGAGCTGTTTGTTAAGTTTTTTTTGCTATCGTGTAGTAGAGCCAACATCAGCATTAACAGCTGTTTACTTATCATATCAGTCTGCAGGGGGAAAAATATGTGAGTTTCATCCCTTTGCTCAGCTTCCACTTTTGTCTCCAGAGATGGAAAAGTAACATTAATGATAACTCCCGTCTCTATCACGTCTTATTTTAATGGAGTAAATGTTGTAAACTGCATATTAAACGCTCAGCAGCAGAGGAAACTTACAGTCCCATTAAGCCACATGTGTGCGTGTGTGTGTGTGACATAAGACACAAAACTGTTTATTAATCCCACACAGGGGAAATTTGGCAGTAGCATTTTATAGCATACAAGGTAAGAAAGATTTTAAAAACGATGTAAGACAAACATATACTGTAGTTATGTACCAAAAAGTTTCAGTAATATACACACAGTTATTTAGGCAAGGCAAGGCATCTTTATTTATATAACACATTTCATACCAAGGCAACTTAATGTGCTTTACATAAAGACAAAACATTTTTTTTAAAAGAACAGCATAAAACAGCATAAAATGTACAAGAATAGAATAGAGTTATATACACAGTGTTGACAGTCGAATGTTTTCTTGCATCTCATTCTTCTTATCAATGCTTTTCAGCTTCTTGGTTTTGACCTTTGACCTTTATAAAGTCATAGATGTCGGCGACGTGTTTCATTTTTAACATCCATGTGCGCAAACCTCATTATTGATCTAGATGCTGTTTCATTGTAAAACAGTCGTGTGATCCGAAGAAATAAAAGTACATCCATGTTTACAACAAATGAGAAACTTTGAGAGTTGTACATATTGCAGCTTGAACTTTATGGCCTTATTGATTATGTGGATGTTTTTTTTATGTCTTAAAGAGGTTTTAATTGTCTTGAATGTTTTTATACCTCAGGGTGTGCTACTTAAATCTTGTTATATTGTTGTGTGACTCACAGTACATTGACAATAAAAGCTGCTACTGTTATCACAGTGCAGTTACAGCATTATTAGACTAAGAGTTTTCACAGGAAGTGCAGAAATACAAATGAAATGTGTTCAGTTACAGTCTCTTCATCTTTATTTCATCTCCTTCTCATTATTTTGCGATGCACGCTGCTATTATTCTTAGAATAAACTTGTTAGACCTGTTCTTTAAAAGCCAAACAAAGTGCTATCTGGCTAATAAATACGTCCTCGTGCTCAAAACACACACATGTGATTATGTTTCTATGGTGACTTGCAGCAGGGCCGGAGAAAGGTGAGGACAGTTCTAGGGGCCCACAGCCCTGAAGCTCGGCCCCCACTTACTTTCTTATAATGAAGAGTTGTGAAAATGAATTTGATAAGTTATATGACTGACATTATTACTAAATATAATCAGGATTTGTAATGTAATTTAACAGTATAGTGGACTTAATGGCTGAACGCAACCAGCTGGACAGCTCAGTGGGTAATATCAGTGGCAGGTGTCAGGTTTGAATCCCACATGGGGCCAGTGTGTTACTGTTTGATCAACAAGATCTGTAGAAAAAGAGCTTGTTTTCTTATAATGAACAGATATTAAAACATTTTTGTATGTGTAATCACAATGAATTGTGTATAACATATCGAGCTGGATGGGTGTTTGGGTAATGCCATTGACTCTGGCCTGGGAGGCTGGGGTTCAAATCCCACTGATGGCTGGTGCAGTGTAATGTGATAGAAGACAATAAGGAAGAAGAGCACAGAGGACCGTGTGGCCTTGGGCTCGGGCCCCCGTGACTTGTTACACAAACATGACAAAACATTTTTTCACATGATGAATAAAGTGTGCACAGAGCAAAAAGTGGACTTTATTTGTATCAGTTTCACAGGACGACAACCACAGAAGAAAAATTAATTTCAAGCACCAAAATGCAAAGACTATGTTAAAACAAATGTGTATTTCTGTAGTGGGTGTCAACATATGGAATTCCTTAACAGTCAAAGAAAAAAGCTGTACAAATGTTTTCCAGTTTAAGAGGATGTATAAGAAAATATATATTGTTGGCTGTAAATCTGTTCATTATTATGGCATTTCATCGGATGAAAGCATTTTTTTTGTTTTGTTTTAAGAAAGGAGCAGCTATTATAAACTCTCTTCATCCTGCTTCTTTCCAATCCCAGGACTGGAATTAACAAATAAAATGAAATTGATGAAATAATAATAATACTGAAAATAATAAATACATACTGAAAATTAAATGCACGGAGCTAATACAGGACGCTAAAGCGACACTACATTTTCACATGGCTGTTATGACATTAACCAAAAGTTTCATGAGACATAGTGGACAAGTGTTAAATGAGAATGACAGGGAAGTTGTTTGTTATAGATAAATAAAAAATGATAATACTCAGGGGACCCACCTCAGGATTTTTTTTTTCAGGGGGCCCCAGAATCACTAGCAACGGCCCTGGTGATTTGTGCGGCTGCCTCCCAGAGGAGACATCTATTTCTTCCAGTGAGAGTCTGGGGATTTAACTAACACCTGGTAATGAAGCAGAAGAAAACAAAATGTGCTCAGTCAGTGTCGGACGGAGACGACAGAAATAAACACAACACTACAGGCTTTTAGTGTGAAGGAAGAGTTTTTATTCTGTTCTGAAGGGACAAACACAAAGTGGTTTCTCAGATGAGTTCAATTCAGAGCAGCGGTCTGGAGCAGTGAGAGGTCATGAGAGGTCAAGGAAAGCTGCATTTTAAAGGAGGGATAGTTCACCCAAAATTCAAATTTCACTCATTATCTACTCACCCTAATGTCGACTAAGGGCTGGGAGAAGTTTCAGAGTCCTCCGTGCCTTCTCGGAGTTACAGGGGGGTCCGTGCAGCAGTGTTTGTCCATATGATGGTTGTGAATGGTGCTCACTTTTCTTCATCCAAAAAGACACACCAAAAAACATCCAAATACCTCCATACTGCTTGTCTGTAAAGTCTATGTTTTAAGCTTGTTTGTAGCGGAAGCTCCCAGTGTCTCAGTTCACTGCTCTTCCTGACCAGCGGAACAATTTCTCATGTCGGGGCTTCAATACAAGAGGGACATTACAGACGAGCAGCATGGAGGTATTTGGATGTTTTTTGGTGTGTCTTTTTGGACGAAGAAAAGTGAGCACCATTCACAACCATTATATGGCCAAATACTGCTGTGCCGAGACCCCCCTGTAACTCAGAGAAGGCACGGAGGACTCTGAAACTTCTCCCAGCCCTTAATCGACATGAGGGTAGATAATGAGTGAAATTTGAATTTTGGGTGAACTATCCCTTTAAAGTAGAAATTTTTAATTTTAACTTTAATTTTAACTTTTAATGTAAAAATGGTGTATAAAAAGAGCATGAATGGGATCAGAAAGTTACTCCAGTGGACTTTCATCTGGGAACTGATCCATCTGAAGTTGTGTTTCCTGCCGGTTCATTAGAGACTCATTCATCTGTGATGTCGTTGTGCCCTCTAGTGTCAGAAACACAGGGAGTTCTGTTTCCCACTGTTCTTCTCACTGGGCAGATCTGGATCCAGCAGAGCAGAATATGGAGATCAGGTTTAATTAAAATCGCCGTCGCCCACTGAACTTTTCCGATCCACATCCAGCAAAGTGTGACAGTTTTTAATAATATCCAAATTACACGCAGGTCACCGATCAATGCTGGAGATACAGTCACTGCTGACTCTGACTAATTCAATATCCTCCACTCCTGTGATAGCGATCGACAACAAATGCACCAGCATGAGGGTTAGTGTTGGTGTTGGAAAAAACACAACAATGGGACAAAGAAAGAGAGGGGTGGGGAGAAGAAAAAAAAGAAAAGAAAAGAAAAAGGAAAGTACAGACAGAGTCATTTGGCAGAATCAGGAGAAAAAATCCAGAGGAGGTTTGTTGAAGATGTGGCAGAGAGCCAAACAGCAGAGCCAGGCCGGAGAGACGTGAGTTATAACGGCATTAAATCAGTCTCACATCCAGCTGACTCCCCAGCTTCTTGTCTGTCAGCAGCACACACACACACACACACACACATACACACACACACACACACACACACACAAACACAAGCAATTAATGGTGCGAGCATCTGCATGTGTTGTAAAGGAGAAAGAGCAGTGGCCTTACAGGATGAGAGAGAGGAGAGGATTACAAGCAAGCGCCCCCAGCGTATCGACGCCTGTGATTACAAATGTGTGTGTGTGTGTGTGTGTGTGTGTAACAGCTCCTGTACAGTGAGGACGAGGGGGAAACCTCTCATCAGATCAGTGTGGCACAGTAGTTTTCCTGTTCTCTCTCTGTTCCCGTGTGGCTTCTCTCCTCTCCAGGTTTTCCTGCTTCCTCCCTCGGCTCAGAGACACGAGACATGAGGTCAACTGGAGACTTTAACCTTCCTCTTGTGTTTTTTTTTATGCATACAAGTACCACATGAATTTGTTTATTGCATCAAGGCTTTTTGAATTCATCAGGAACCTTTATTTAAACAAAATAAAACAAAAATATTTTTCACAAAATTCTAAAATGCCCTGGTTAAAGTGACGCAGAGGAGTTTGTTTTTGGTTATGAAAGAGTCTCATATAATGTGGACGAATCTACATTACTTGTTAATGGGTCCATTTTCAATAAATATATCGTTTTGTCTTCGTAGTTATTTTGATATTATTATTTAGTGGTCGACTCGCCCAGCATTTCCTAGTTTTGGTTTCACGGACGCTGCTGGGTCGCTAGTTGGCATCGTTTATGGTCAGAACTACGATGGTATCTGATCGTCTTCAAACGTCCGACTTTCGTTCTTGATGAATGAAAACATAAATGTTTTCGCTTTCGTCCGTGCGCACAGAGGCTCATGGGAAAAAGTAGCGTGAAAACACTTCCGCTTTCCGAAACTCCTCGTTGTCCCTTTAAAATTATGACATTTGTGGTATTGAGGCAATTTTGACCCGGTTATAACCAGTTAAAACTGAAATCATGCATGCAAAACCAACCTTTTCATGGATAAGGAAGCCTAATGATGTGTAACCAATAGATGAAAAACAAATTGGATGAAATAAATGTTTCTAGTGTATTTTGCAGCTGATTTAAAACACGGGTCAAAACTGACCCTAACAAAAAGAGGTGGTAGCAGAAAGCTGACACAAGACGAAGGTTAAATGGCTCGTTGTTCAGTGGAGACATGTCCATGACCCCACCCTGACCCTGTGTGTCAGCTGGGATTGACTCCCATGGACGGATGGACGGATGGATGGATGGTACTTTCTGTTGTTGGGAGTTCTGTGGTGCACTGTAAACAGACTGTGTTTGATATGTGGAGTTGTAGTGAACACCAAAGTGTCAAAACATAAGATTCATCATCAGACTGATGTGTTCTAGTTTTTTTTGTGTGAATTCAGGTATATGTGCTATGGCAAAGTAAAAGGTACTGATGCATTTCATTGCATGTCTACATTAAAAGTCACATTAAACATTTGGGGTGACATCACACAAGGGGGTGTGGTCAGCATCAAACAGGAAGCTGACCCCAAAAATAAGGAAGTAAGGAAAATGGCATGTGCTTTTGTTGGAAGGTTATTAAATTTGTATGACTAATTTACTGTAGGTATGTAAGTTATATTAAGATGTGTGATGCAATGGTGTACTAAAATAAACAAACATTGTTTTGTAATGATTGGTTTACATTTTCTTAATTTGGACAACTCTCACATTAACAGAGTTTATGCACACTCTGTGGATGTGTGGATGTTGCAAAGCCTTTGTAATGATATTTTGAGCATAATAGAGGCCAAAATTACGGTTTTAAAGTTCTGCCCCCATTACTTCGCTGTTTAACTGCAGTGTAGCGCAGCTAGCAGGAGGAGAGCTAGGTCCGGGCTACTCCCTTTTTTCTCGGGTCTTTTCCTATGTAGCACTCGGGGACCTAGAGCTGTAGAGCGTTATTTAGAAAATGACCAGAATTCTCCTTTTAGCCTACATCACAATTAATCCAAGACTGTTTAACTAAGGTCAAAATGTAGCATAGCCAAGTAAAATTCTTGCATAGTTCCTCTTTAAAATAAATTTTCTGATACTTTCTGTCTTATTTATTTGAGCTTTGGGCAAAAAATGTAACATTCCCAATGTAATTTCCACTAGACCAGTAAATATTGGGCATCAGGGCGTGGCATTACTGTAATATTTTCTGTGAGTGTATGTTTTCATCATGTGAAATTTAAAGTGTGATTTATGTGTATTTCAGGACTTTCACCTGCACAAATTCTCTTAAATATTTCCTAATGAATTGTGTGTATTGGTATTCTGTTATTTTTGCATTGTATTGTTCCCTCTGCATGTATTTCCCTATGCTTATACATACTGTACTGATGCACTAATGAATTTGAATGACATGTACATGCATGCAACTTATATTTCCTCTGATTAGGTTATTATTGTTCACACCTTTGGTTGATTTGGTCTCCACTCCTTTACTTAATGTCTGATGAAGGGCAGGTGCTCAAAAGGTCACAGTTATTACATTTTCAAGGAGCAGCTTCTGGTGTGCAAACTCTGTTCTTTCTCTTTCTTTCATTTATATATTTTTTCCCCATGGACAAACGAAAGTGAGCAGCTGCTTTTAAAACTGTACAATTTTATTCAGGACGTCCTGCAACAGATCGGCCAAACAGCAAAATTTCAAAAGTTTTCATCAACAACCAAAAGATTTAGAAAAAGGTTAAAAAGAGAACGACAGGAGGAGACAGTGGAAAAAACAAAACAAAAACACATCTTAATCTCAGCATCTTGACGTTGTGTCGGTCCATCTCTGTTTTCTCTCTCTGTCAGATCATCCTCCTCCTCCTCTCCGTCTCTGTTCTTCCTCACCGATGGCCGAGGGGAGGGGGGGGTCTGATCAGCTGTCTCGTTGCCCCCCTCCACCCTCCACCTCCACCCCAGCATCTGCAGTTCACTCGCTCCGTCTGCTGTGGTTGGCTGGTTGGCTCAGGGGTTACCATGGCGGCGACATCGGCTGTGGGTTCTGGAGGTAGGACATGACGACGGCCGAGATGGACAGCCTGCAGAGACGGAGAGGGAGAGGACGTGTGATTATCTATCTATCTATCTATCTATCTATCTATCTATCTATCTATCTATCTATCTATCTATCTATCTATCTATCTATCTATCTATCTATCTATCTATCTATCTATCTATCTATCCATCCATCCATCCATCCATCCATCCATCCATCCATCCATCCATCCATCCATCCATCCATCCATCCATCCATCCATCTAGTCTCTGTCTTTTTCTTTCTTTCTTTCTTTCTTTCTTTCTTTCTTTCTTTCTTTCTTTCTTTCTTTCTTTCTTTCCAACCCTCTCTCTCTATCTCTTTCTATTTATCCGTCCCCCTCTGTCTTTTTCCTTCTTTCTTTCTAACCCTCTCTCTCTCTATCTCTTTCTATTTATTCATCCCCCTCTGTCTTTTTCTTTCTTTCTTTCTTTCTTTCTTTCTTTCTTTCTTTCTTTCTTTCTTTCCACCCATCTCTCTCTATCTCTTTCTATTTATCCATTCCCCTCTGTCTTTTTACTTCCTTCTTTCTTTCTTTCTTTCTTTCTTTCTTTCTTTCTTTCTTTCTTTCTTTCTTTCTTTCTTTCTTTCTTTCTATCCATCTATCTAGAATAACAGTTTTGGAAATGTCTTAAACATGTCTCAAACTTTTTTAAAATAAGTTTCCTGTTATTTGAGTTGGACATAAGATACAGAAAGAAACCCAGTTGTGACATTTTATTGTATTTAAATAAAAATCAGAAGAGTGGAAGTATAAAGAACTATTCACTCAGGCACAAAATTACAAGCTAGTCAAGTCCTTTGATAACAACATGGCACCTGTGTATTTTTTTTTGTTATCGGGGTGTAAATGACCTGGAATTACTTCTTGTTTGCATTTGTTACAGTCTGTGAGCAGCTTTATTTGTAGACTGACTAAATTACCTTTTTCATTTGTCGCCTATGAAGCAAAAAACTCTCTTTAATTATTCAGTGAAATGTTTTTGCTTACGTTTGAGCCGAGGACTGATTAGAACTGGATGTGTGAGCTGCATGAAGCCGTGATGGTGCGTTCACAGACTCAGCTGACCTGACAAACCTCCACAACTTGCATAATATCTCTGCTATTGATAAAAAAAGAAAGAAAAAAAAGAAACTGGCCTTGGACCAGAAGCAGCTTGTGCGCGCGCGGCGCCGGTGCATTAAGTTCATCGACTGACATCTGCTGAGCCAAACAATTTTGTGTAACCAACGTACGAGTGCATCGAGCGCGTCTTTAATACAACCTCATCTAGACAATGGACCAGGAGGTTCCTCCTCATTGCAAATCTGTCTGCTCCACCCGTCCCCTACTGTAGCACTCCTCCATAAGCAAAATGGAAATGCAGCAGCCTTGGAGGTCACACAGTTAAAAGCTTTTGGACATTAGAGTTGGCTCATCTCGAGGTCCGACCTGCAGGCTGCAAACTGCATAATTCAGGTTTTAAATGTAAACACGAAGCTGAAGCGTGCAGCTCCCAGACAGGTTTACAGCAGGTGTATGGGAGATTTACTGGTCTGAATAGTTTTCCTTTCCTAGTGTAGTTAAAACTGGATCATAATCCAGAGGAATCTATACATGCTCACCCATAATTTTATAGTTTTATTTTAACTTTTTTTGTATAATAATGACAATGTGCAATATTTATTTATAGGCTCCTATTCAAAATATCTATTTTTACTTATTTTATGACTGTCGTCGGTGTGTGCTCTTGATGATGTCCTTTATGACACTGAAATAGACGTAGTACTGCAAATTTTGTTGCATTTTGTTGTTTTGCAATGACAATAATATCCAAATATCCAAAAAGATAATAATAATAATAATAAATTTTATTTAGAAAGCGCCTTTCACGCCACTCAAGGACACTTTACAGCAGTTAAAATCATCAAAAACACAGAATAAATCATCAATAAATAATACCAAAACAAAACACACAGCACGGAATAGACAACATTAAAAAGCACAAAATAAACAACAATAAACACATCAGTAAGAATGAATAATGAAGAGAGCAAATAAATAAAACTGTGCAGAATAAAAGGGAAGTGTTAGGGTGAGGGGTGGGGTGGATAGGCAATTTGAAACAGGTGGGTTTTGATTTTTGTTTTGAAAAGAGGGAGAGAGTCAATGTTACGGATGTGAGATGGTAAAGAATTCCAGAGTCGGGGAGCAGAGCGACTGAAAGCTCTGCTCCCCATGGTGCTGAGGAGAGCAGGGGGGACAGTGAGGTGGAGAGAGGAGGAAGATCTGAGGGAGCGTGCTGGAGTGGCAATGTGGAGAAGATCAGACAAGTATGGAGGGGCGAGGTTGTGGATAGCTTTGAAAGTATACAGAAGGATTTTGATGGACTATATGATCATGCTGTGCAGCTCTCACACACACACACACACACACACACACACACACACATTATTATGGTGTACTCACATGAAGCTGCTCATCATCTGTTTGGTGTCCTCTGAGCTTCTGGAGTTTGCAAAGCTGATGAAGGAGCAGTAGACAGCGATCCAGGCGCACCACTTCAACTGAAACACACACACACACACGGGTTAGCTGCTAGGCTTTCTGCCGATCTGATTGGTTACATGATCGGACCAGCCAATATTTTGCTTTTTATGCAATTTGTGAGATCGGCTGTAATGTCTTAATCTTAATCCGACGATCTGATCTTTTTGCAGATGCTGCCGTTGCACAGATCACAGATGGCTTGTGTTTTATCTGTCTCATTCACTCCTAAGACATGTTGGTTTGCTAGTGATGTCATTGCTAGCTAATGATAAAAGATTCAAAAAACTTTTTTCCATCACACAGTGACAGGGTTCAAAACATAAACGCCACAAAGACATAAAACACACATTTAAACCAATGAGACGTGTTTGTTTTGCTTTTTAAACAAACAAAAAAAGCTAAATAGACACGTCTCATTTGGCAAAAAATGCTTCAGAGTACTTTTGTCACTATACACAGTAAACAAGTTATTTAAATAGACAATTGTTCCCTCACGTGATTGGTTGCTATAACGAACTGGACAGCTAATTTTACACTTCTTTTTAGAAAGGATTTCAGTTAGTATGTGTATAATCATGGCTCTTTCATATTAAAGTTATATGTTTTAATCTTTTAAATTGTGTGGAATTATAGATGTATGACATGTATGACAGTATGACAGTGTAAGGGGGGCTGAACTTGATAAGCTTTGCTTCCTTCAGCCCCTTCTCAAACTTTCACAGTGTGTCATTGTCATTATTTTTTTTTGTTTTCTACATACTGTTTGTTTTTATACTGTGCTTGTTTGAGAAAAATAAAAATCAAATCAAATCAAATCGGTTATTGTTTTTTTTAGACTCACTAATCGGTGATTGGCCCCAAAAATCCTGATTGTATAAAGCCTGTTAGCTGCACAGGCTTGTGAATTCAAATCACGGGACATTACATCAGACGTTCCTCTAGTTAAAAAGACATTTCTCTGGAGACAGAGAGACAAAGTGAATTAGCGATGGGGACGGATGGACACTTAAGGAGGAAGTTGGACAACAGGTTAGTTGATGAATGGGGACGAATCGATAAATATATGATTATCTTCAATTTGGTGTTTGTCCAATGGGAAGTACTCATCATCACCCACACACACACACACACACACACACACTAGCTACTCCCAGTAATATCTACCTTAATAGTGATGTCACGATTATAGATTTTCTTGGTACAATTATTGTCCGAGAAATAATCACTATGAATGTGCAAAATCAAATATATTCAAAATATAATTACTAATTATTTAGACAAAATATTGGAAGTATCTATTAGCATTGGACCAATTATTAATCCCCCAGGGGAAATATTTGAAAAATTCAAGTCATTAATTGTCATCTACAACAAATGTTTAAGTTTATTTTTATTACTCATGACATGCTAACATTTAAAGGGATAGTTCAACATTTTGGCAAATTGGCCCATTGCCTTAATCCCTATAGTCATAGCAGTAGGTTCATTACCTTTAATTGTCGGTGCAAGTTATTTTAGAACGGCGGAGCAGAGCCGCGAGCTGCTCAGAGCTACGCTACGGAGGCTCATGGGATTTCTTGGTTCCCCTCATCAAACTCATCAAATACACAATCCAACAACTCCAAAACACTCTGGTGGACAAGTTGTGACCTGCACATTCACCACGCTATGAGATAATAACAGAACGTTACCACACAGAGTTGTTTTCGATGATGTTTGTGTTTGATGAGGGAAACCAAGAAATCCCATTAGCCTCTGTAGCGTAGCTCTGAGCAGCTCGCGGCTCTGCTCCGCCGTTCTAAAAATAGCTTGCACCAACAATTAAAAGGTAAAAAACCTGAAACTATAGGGATTATGGCAATGGGCCAATTTTCCATAATGTTGAACTGTCCCTTTAAACTCCTATCAATTCAGTGCTACATTAGGTAAACGGACCGGTATCTGTGCATTTACCTTTACTTTGGTGCACGTCCGCCGAGATGGTTCCGACATAATCTTTTTTGGAAAGTGACGGTATTTAGGAATCTATACGATAAATTAATTGTGGCGTTTAACACACGCAATTAATTGTGAAAACAAGTAATCGTGACATCCCTATACCTCACTATTGTCTTTTGTTGAAATCAGTTAAACAAATGCTGTTGTATTGAACTCTGGGAGGTCGCGCTACGCTGCTGCTGCCCCCCTCCCCGTCTTTGTTTTGTCCATTGTGACCTAAGTGCTCAAAGTCAAACGCTGCCCTTCATCTAAAAGGTGAGTTTACCTTTAATCTTCTAAATGGAACAACTGGGCTGGACCACGGTAGAGGACAAGAGGTTCAGTGTGTGTGTGTGTGTGTGTGTGTTTCCGTGTGTCACCTTGAGCATCAGTCCACACATGCTGAAGATCATGCCGAGCAGGTTCATGTAGTCGGGGGTGGGGTCTTCCAGCGTGGGGTTGGTCTCTGTGCTGGGCGGCTTGTATCTGCAATGCAACACCACAGATACACATCATCAACCAAACACATCATGTAACAACAAACATGTCACTGTCACTGTTACACAATTCATCCTACAGTTCTATTGTTAGATCCATATTATGGTCATTTGTTTCATCTAAAAACCCACAGACACTGATCAGATCTGCCTCTACTTTGATGCTAAACCTTCCCAATAGTTTTCAACAAGAACATGCTCCCACTTCAGAGACAAGACCAAAAACCAGTTGATCCAAAAGTGTAGACCAGTCAAGTCGCTTCTTGGGAAACTGGGAGGGCAATATCGTCTTAATGCAGATATGACCCTTAGACAAACAAGCCACTAAACTCTTAATATCATTCTTTATCTGCCCCAGGTTAAATAAACATGAACATTTGATATGATATATGGCTCTTATATGTGTGTCTCACAACTCTTTTTTGATTGGTCCTCAACACTTTTTAATTTTGTCAAGGGCGAGGGCGGAAACCTGCATTGAATAATGTAATTTATATATATAACTATGTATATTTCTGCATTCCCCATGTACCCTTATGCATTTTGTATTTGTATTGTTTATTGTGGAGTGACACCTTAATAAAGGTTATCTATCTATCTATCTATCTATCTATCTATCTATCTATCTATCTATCTATCTATCTATCTATCTATCTATCTATCTATCAGCGAAATTAAATATTGATGCCATGACGTTACCAGACCACTATATAATTATTGTGTCTGTCAAAACAAAGTGTTTCTTGGCTGTGGTCTTTTAATACAACTCATGAAATCAGTGACTACACATACCAGAGAGGAAGTCATGTGTAAAACTGACTGTCATTAAATAGACATGGGCAACACAGGTGGTAAAACCCTCATTCATGGGCAAACACAGGGAAAGAACGAGTAAAAAGGTCCATAATTGACTAAATGTTAATAAATCTCTCCATGTGGCAGCATGTCAGAGATGTGTAAGGTTAAATCGTAAAGCTGAATCAGCTCAGATAATCCCCTCAGGCTGAACTCATGATTAGCGGTTAGCTAATTGCTAACTCCATAGTAACGGTCTATTTTTCTGTTTTTAACACACTCACCTTAAAATCTTGTTCTGTCTCCGCGGGTCTGCCATGTTGTTGGAGGACATATTACGCTACAAAGTCCTCCGGTTGTGGATTATAATTATTATTATTTTATTATGAGAGGGTTTTAAACACCGGGGACAGACTTGACACACAGCTGACGGGCCTCTGCCTAGATGTGGGGGGTTAACTACATCCGGTAAATTTCAAAATAAAATCCGACACAGTCACTCGCAAGCAAAAATGGAACGGGGAGATGGGCTTTAAGCTTTTATTTTGACAGGACTATTTTAACCCAGGGTGCATTGCGCAAACTAGCAAACATCATGGCTGAAATGAATGGAGGGTTTTGTTGATGCTGTAAAACAGGAGCTACATTTATTATTATAAAAATGTACCATTAATATTCAGGTTATAAATTATTACCCCAGTGGATATCAACATGACATTCAGCTGCAACTAAACTCGTTTCAAGCAAGTAAACTAAGTAAGTGAGCTCGTAAAACTAGAAAAAGTTAGCTAAAGACCAGTTAGCAAGTCAGTTTAAGTTCAGTTAAACCAAAATAAACGACAATTGAAGCAAATAACATGATCAAAATGTGCCCATAAACTTAAGCTATTATATTAGTTGTACATCAAGAAACCAAGTTAATGAAATGCTGTCATTTGTATGTAAAATAGAGGTAGAAGGCTAATATAAACCTAGCTGGTGCTTACAGTGTGTTTACAGCTTAAACAAAACATTTAAATAGTGTTTAAAACTGCATCATTTTCAAATATAATGAAGAGAAATCTGTTGTCTGACATGTTTGTGTCATGTTTTTTTTTGTTTTTGTTTAGGTCATGTCGTTTCCTGAGCCCAGACCTCAGGCTCCTCAGCTTCCTCAGCATCTGCTCAGGACCATCGACTGTCAGCAAGGAGCAGTCAGGGCTGTTCGCTTCAACGGTGAGGAACAGCCCGCCCCACACCATGATCATCCTAATACTGAGAGAACATTTAGCCACTGAGCTAAATTGGTTGATTAGATTAAGACTACATTTACACGTGCCCGGCTATTTTCATAAACAGACATTTCACCCTCTTTGTTTCAAAAAGACAAGATTAAGATAAGAAAAGAAAAGAAGACTTTATTGTCCAATGGTTTAAAACACAGTGGAAATTTGCACCTTGACAGCACCTTGTAGTATCATGTGTATGTAGGTATGCGTGTGTACTGGACTGGTATGTCGTGTATAAGTATGTACTGTGTGTACATAGATGGATATATAGTGAATATGAATGATATGATAATATAGGATATGAAGATATGGCTCTATAATATAAATAGTATGTATGGTGGTTGTAGTAGTATTAGGTGTTGATATGAGATCAAGAGGTGAGGAAGCTAAAACCTCACCTTGTTTTTGTTTTTATAATGTCTACCTACTGATGTTTTTGTTTCTTTTGGTTTTTGCTTTTATGATATGGACCCCAGGAAGAATAGCTGTGGTTTTGCTGCAGCTAATGGGGATCTTAATAAACTAAATTAAACAGACAGCAGCATACAACGACAACTAGGACACAATCGGCACAAAAGCAAATAAATAAACACAGGAAATACAACAATACAATATCATACATAGAAGCAACAGTAGCAGTTTCATTAATGTCCAAGATATGAACTGTTTACTTTTTGTAAATATATTACGCCCTTAAAGCAGGTATGCCCCTGCAGCATCTTTACTGTGAGCTACGGCTGGATTGAGTCATCTATAAAAATGCCAGTTAGCTCATACCTGCTTCTGTCTCTGTGTGATCAGCTGATGGGAACTACCTGCTGTCCTGCGGCAGTGACAAAACCCTGAAGCTGTGGAGTGTGAGCAGAGGGACGCAGCTGAAGACGTACAGCGGCCACGGATATGAGGTTCTGGATGCTGACGGGTGAGACAGTTGTCACGTCTTCCTCTATAGTGGCAGAACACATGTAAACATAAACACACAAAGAAAGAAAGACGTGAAGCTGAAACACTGTGTTGAATACAAAGCTAGACAGACAGACAGATGGATGAACACAACTCTGTGGCCCCCGGGGCGAAATAACAGTGTCTTTTTCCTCATTGGCTCTTTCCACAGTTCCTATGACAACAGCATGCTTTGCTCCTGCAGCTCCGACAAGACAGTGATCCTCTGGGACGTCGCCACCGGACAGGTCACACGCAAACTCAGAGGTCACGCTGGGGTCAGTTCTGCAGGCTACGACCTGATTTCTGTCATTTCCACTTTGTTTTGAATAAAGTTTTTCTCATGTTGCACCGACAGAGTTCTATGTTGCTTGTTTTTTTTTCTGTCTCCACATTTTTATTTTTATATTGTTTTGTATTTTTTTGTCCACAGAAAGTCAACTGTATCCAGTTCAACGAGGAGGCAACTGTCATCTTGTCTGGTGAGTTTTCATTCATTCAATTAAAATGCAAAATACATAATTCAGTATGGACTATGTGCTCACCTCATGAACGTTGACATGTCTTTCTGAGTTTCCTAACACTAATACTGATCATTAACTGATTGTTAAAGGGATAGTTCAACATTTTGGCAAATTGGCCCATTGCCATAACCCCTATAGTTTTAGCAGTAGATTTGTAACCTTTAATTGTCGGTGCAAGCTATTTTTAGAACAGCGGAGCAGAGCCGTGATCTGCTCAGAGCTACGCTACGGAGGCTCATGGGGTTTCTTGGTTTCCCTCATCTAACTCATCAAATACACAATCCAACAACTCCAAAACGCTCTGGTGGACAAGTTGTGACCTGCACATTCACCACACTATGAGATAATAACAGAACGTTACCAGACAGAGTTGTTTTAGAGGTAAATACAGAGACTGCTTGCTGAAAAACTGACCCTGACGGAACGCGCATCAGCGGTTTTGCATGAATTTACCTCTAAAACAACTCTGTCTGGTAACGTTCTGTTATTATCTCATAGCGTGGTGAATGTGCAGGTCACAACTTGTCCACCAGAGCATTGTGGAGTTGTTGGATTGTGTATTCGATGAGTTTGATGAGGGAAACCAAGAAATCCCATGTGCCTCCATAGCGTAGCTCTGAGCAGCTCACGGCTCTGCTCCGCTGTTCTAAAAATAGCTTGTACTGACAATTAACTCTTTGACTGCCAAAGACGAGTTATCTCGTCTTAGCGAATCCAAGCGTAGTCTGCCAAAGACGAGATAACTCGTCTTAGCGTTTTTTTAATGGCAACGCCATGTTGAATGTCTTGCCCTACTCCTCTGTGAAGATCAGACTTGTATCATCAAAATAAAGTGCAGAAAAACACATTTGGATTGAGAGATATAAAAAATATAGCGCGTTTTTCCCCCCTCACGGAGCGGAGCGGGTGTCTGACTGCAGCGGCGCCGCTCCGTGACACTCTGGCCGCCGGTGAGAGCTTAGGGGGCGGCGGCGGGGCTCATG
>NC_140907.1:33605456-33683147 GCF_045865225.1 Trachurus japonicus
TTTACTTACTTTACTTTATTTGTTTATTTGGTCGGGACAATGCATATTAATGGACAGTGAGTGCTAGAGTACCCACAGTAAATACACCGGATTTAGCACATGTGCTAAATTACATCCGTAGTCCCCAAAACAATACAACAAATGAACATATAAAGTCCAAGAAGACAGAGGACCATTAGATAACAGGAAAAGTACATTTACATGGTTACAGGGTTAGACATGATTCTATATATAATCTATATAGCTGGAATTAACATGATTCATTGAAATATAAAAATATATGTCTATACAGTTGCGATTGACATGATTCATTCTAAATACAGTATAAAAATATAAATCTATACAGTTGAGCTTGACATGATTCATTTTAAATATAAAAATATAAATCTATACAGTTGTGCTTGACATTATTCGTTGAATTATAAAATATATATCTATACAGTAAGTTGCAATTGACATGATTCATTTTAAATATAAAAATATATATATCTATACAGATGTGTCTGACATGGTTTGTTGAATTATAAAAAATATATATCTATGTAGCTATGACTGACATGATTAATTGAAAAAACATAATTACACATGCTCGGGCTAGATTTACTTTCACCAGACCGAGCATGCTTACATGATTGCACCCTGACTGATTATTGCACACGAACCGGCCATATACATTCACACAGTGGAATCAACAGGTTTAGTTGAGGAAGTTAGACCACACTGACCTTAGTTTGACCTGTGTTTGTTTGAGTTTATGACTAAACAGCTTCTGAATGTGACGATGCTCTTACAGGAAATCTATCAGTGACTCATGAATGCATCATCATCTTTTTACTAAAACTTATCTATCCACTAAATTTAATCCAAATATGGGTTAAGAGGAACTAAAACTAAAAAACGTGCACCTCTGATGTGCTGTTGTCCTCCTCCAGGGCTCTTTGTCCTTGAAGCTGCCGGTGGGGAAAGCGGTGGTGCAGTCGCTGTCCTTCCACCCCACGGAGACACAACTCCTCACGTCCATGGAGGGGCGTGTCCAGGTGTGGGGGGTGGAGCCGGAGGAGGAGACGGAGCTGGACGTGACGGTGGCCACGTAGAGACGGGAGAGGACTGTTTTCATCTTATACAGCACATACAGAATTTTAGTTAATGAGTCAATCAGACGAATTAGCTACAACTTTTATATGTGTGTGAATCATTCATATATTTTTGTACAAAACCTTGAATAAAAACCTTGTTTTGCTTTCTAAATTCCATCAGATTGTTTATTTCCTCCTTGAACACCAATGAAATTCCTACAAACGCTCATTAGTTCTGTACAAGTTTGTCTTTATTAGGAACTGTACACACAACGAACACAGAACAAGTCAGCATAATACAAAATAAATTAATTTGCATGACAAAAGAAAATCACATCAAATAAATAAATAACTTATCTTACATAAATACACTTTTTTTTTTTAAACTGTGGTTGGACATTTGGACAGAAGAAGTCGTCTGAACTGTAAAGAGCTTCACTCGGCTGGCTGGCGCGCCGTCTCCACGCAGCTTCGTACATTACGATATGTTTTATTGTTAAACCCCCAAAGATTGCACTGAAGATTTTAAATAAATACACGTCACGTCAGCTTATTTACAGAAATACTCAAGTAGAATCGTGTTTTTGTTCTGCCTCAATCTCATTTATATATATATAAAAAAGTATTTACATTTAAAGAGCTTCTCCCTTTGATTCCGTGTGTCTATTAATAGCCGATGTTTCCTACAAATCAGACTGTTCATGAAGTCAGGAGAGCAGCCTGGTTCTGTTTTTAGCTTGACTGCTGTCAGGAATAGTTTTTTAAAGCTTACATGAGCCACATGTAATAAAATAGTAATCCTGCGGAGGCCCTGGAGCTCACCGGCAAAACAGGATTGATGAGGTTTTCACCCCAACGAGACGGGGAAGTTTGATTTTGACAAAGATAACTTCATAAGAAAAAGGTTTCAGCTTCCTCAGTGGTTTGTCATGTCGGACTTAAACTCATCGTTTACACACTGCAAAAACTCAAAATCTTTCCAAGAGTATTTGTCTAATTTCTTGTCAAAATGTCTCATTTCTAGTCAAAACGAATCTCTTTCCACTTAAAATAAGACTCATCACCTAAAAATTAACTTGTTTTTAGATCATTTTCACTTGTTTCAAACAAATTTTCACTTGAAATAAGTAGAAAAATCTGCCAGTGAAAGCAAGATTTTTGTGCTTGTAATAAGAAAGAAAAACTTGCTCCACTATCAGATTTTTCTACTTACCGTATTTAAAGTGAAAATATGCTTGAAATTAGTAAAAAGTGTCTAAAAACAAGCTACTTTTTATGTGATGAGTCTTATTTTAGGTATAATTAGATTTGTTTTGACTAGAAATGACATTTTTGACTGGAACTAGGACAAATATTCTTGGTAAGATTTGGAGTTTTTGCAGTGCACACACACATTACACAAGTAGCTGTCTGCTAACCGTCCTATGCTCACACCCTCTCACCACCCGCTGTCCCCGCTCCACCCTCTGTCCCCCCTCTACCCCACACAGCTGCAGCCGGCGGCCGACAGCTTCTCCACCTTGTGCCAGCGGTGCGAGTTGTCGAGGAAGGCCATGTCCTCGTGGTGCGTGGGCCTGCAGCAGGGCGCGTTGTGCCGCAGCTCGCCCGGCACCGGGTGCGGGAGCACGCCGTTGACCAGCAGGTTGGTGAGGGTCAGGTCGTGGTTGGACAGAACCCGGGGACACGTCCCGCTGCAGTACTTGAAGAGGACGGTCTCGTCCGAGTCGTAGCCCAGCCCCAGGTCTCGAACCTGCAGGAGGATGGAGCGCAGGCCGCACTGGGAGTCGGCCGTCGAGCGCCGGGACCGGACCAGGATCGGGACGACGGGATCGGGTGATGGCCCGACTCCAGAGCCGTCTGTTTGGCTGTCCTCATCATCAGCCGGATATCCGCCTCTTCTGTCCTCGTTCTGAGACGTGCGTGGAGACGTCGTCTCTCGTTTCTGATCTGGAAGAGGCAGGAAGAGTCACACATACATCCCATACACATCGAAAACAGCAAATACTGATACTCTAGGTAAAAATTGAATGACTTTTAAAGTGATAAACATCAAAGACTGGACACATTAGTCTAAAAACAAGCCAAAATTTAAATTTTACCTAAAAGGTCATAGGTGGCGACCTTGTCTTTCACTTACCAATCAGTGATCGGAGCCAGTGGCCTTCTCCTCCCTGGACACAAACCAGAATGACAGCGAGCTTCAGCAGGGACCTCATCGTCAGAGAGAGTCTAGTCTGTTCTTCGTCCGTCGCTCAAAAATGAACCAGACACGTCGGTGTGTTTGTACGTCTTGCGAGTGTCTGCGGGTGCGAGTGATGCTGAAGATGCAGACGAGTCACGACCTCCAATATATAGCCCTCGGAGATTAAGGGAGGGGGTGAAGGGATGAGACGAGGTGTAGGGGGGAGACAGACACTAACCCGTTACTTGCCAACAGACTATCCCGCTCACCTGAGGCTGACAGGGCGCGTAGGAGGGCAGGCGGGCGCTTGACCCAGAATTTGTCCTGTTGGGATTATCTAATTGGTGTAAATCACCGGTTTATTGTTGAGTTTTTTCTCCCCAGATGTTTTTCCAGAGGATGTTGGCCCCTGCATGGGCAATATGGATTCCCAGAGGTTTGCGCCGCGGTTTCTTAAATGCTGCGAAAAAGGAGAGGACAATGATGTCACCTCGATGATGCGTGATAACATCATGAATCAGCGGATAGGCAGCCGCGGGAAGACGAGTCAGCAGACGGCTCAGAGATTCGTCGATGGGCAGAAGTTTATCAATGCGTGAGCAAGAAACGTAAAGGAAGATTTGCAAAAAAAATCAGGATGAGTCATTGAGGAATGTCTTAAATAGGCCCCGTGTTGTTTGTGTAGCGTTATCGCTGGAGGATTGATTAAAACAAAACAAAACAAAAACTTTATAAGGTCAAACACCAAAGGAAGAAAGGGCCTGTTTCACCAGACATTCCTCAACGGGTGACTCGTCTTGAGCCGCTCCATAAATTGAGGGATTTCATCAGCAACGTGTGGCTGACATGTAGAATATGTAGAATATGCATTATGTAACGGTTTAGGGCCCGAACAGACAGACAGTCAGTGGAATTTGAAAAGAAAGTGCATATTTGGACTGTGTTCCTGCCGTCCAGGTGCAGGTCGGACACCTCGGTGCACCGCGCTCCGCAGCTGATGTTGTTCAGGCTGAGACAATGAAACGAGCACAAATGAATTTATGAGCTGACAAAACATCTTAAAATATACCGGCCCCTCTATATGGATTTTTTTTTTTATTATTATTATTGAATATATTTTTTATTTTCACAGAAAAACCTTTTTGCACGTCAGACTGGGACAGTGTTGTCAACGTTACCTTCAAATGTGTGATGGGAAAAAGGCCTGTTAAAACTTTAAATTTAGAGTGTTTTCATGTGACGTTCTATATTGTAATTTCTTTGCACCAAATAACAATTTTAATTTTTTTCTAATAAAGCTCTCTCTCAGTGAAAACTCAGTCCACTCAGTTAGTCTGATTTGACCAAATAACACTCACACTGTTTTATTATTCAATTTCCACAAAACTCACTACATAAAACTTTTTATTATGCTACAAATTCAGAGGACAACTTTATCAATTTCAAACAACAACACAATAGTAGAGTTTACAGCAACACAATAAAATGACGTAGGCTACACTTTTGTAGTCCGTTGAGTTGTGAGTTTTGCGATGCATGCGTTGTTTTCTGAACTTGAAGACATTTGTATCTTTGCAGATGTTTCCTGGTTGGACGGTCAACCATGAAATTATCCATTACGTTTTCAAAGTTAACCAGTTCCATTTGCGTCCACACTACAGTGTAGACCTAGTATCTATCTATCTATCTATCTATCTATCTATCTATCTATCTATCTACCGTATCTATCTATCTATCTATCTATCTATCTATCTATCTATCTATCTATCTATCTATCTATCTATCTATCTATCTATCTATCTATCTATCTATCTATTGTTTTTAAAAAATAAACACAAAGATTGCAGGTTTCATTTACCACTGGTGCTTTCATCCTCCAAAGACAGGACTGCAAAGTAGAGTGACATTGGGAGCATTGCTAAGGTATGATATCTGTCAACATAACATGCGGGAATCGAACACGTGTCCTTAAAATCTGTCATGTCCTAAAGTTACAGACAGAGCTAAACAGACACATGGGCATCTCACTCTCTCTGACCACTGACATGAAGGAGCGGTGAGAGTGGTGAAAGACAAAACTCAGCTAATCACAAAGGAAAAGCCTAAAACATGGTTGAACATGACAGTTCACCTAACTTTGGAGCCACTACTGGTCTAAATGGAGACCAGTACAAGCTGCTAAAAGGCTCCAGTTTGGCTCAGTGTTAGCCTTTCTTCTCAGTGTGTAAGTAACTTGACAGCTACATAATGTTGTGTCGCCTCACGTGGCCACAGAAGCCACAATAACGCAAGCTAACATTTCTCACAGTTTTGCTAGCTAGCTGTAAGCATTCTCATGGAGCATAATCACCGTGGCGATGCTAGCAGGGAGCTAACTATTGTAGCTAAACTGTTTTTTCCCCAGGCTCTATTTACTTTCACGGCGAGGTAAGACAAGGCATGTTTATTTTTGGCACACAATGGTAATTCAAAGTGCTATGCTAATACAAAATGTTAATACAAAACCCTAAAAAAACATTTAAAGCCAAATGATAATACCTGTCTACAGTGTCTAGCTTTTTAAGGACATTCAAGTCCTTTTTGTACAGTTAAATAATCTCAAAACTCAAACGTTTGGAACAGGCTATTCAAACTCACTCAGCCACAAATGTTTCTTGAGAGTCTTCTGTACATAATTTTGTTATATTTATATTAATTCACATTTTATTGTGAATATTTTACCGTTTAGCCTATATAAGGTATGTTTTCTTTAAATTTAAGCACTTTTCCCAAACAAACTCCTCTCATTTGAAGATCTGCATTGGTAGAAATTCAGATTTTGATATTAGTGAGCTTTTGATAGGAAATAAAGAGAGAAGGGACGCAACAAATTTCTATGACACAAAGTGAAGATTTGATGGTTTAATAGTCAATGTTAGTTGATGATCATGACCTTCAGGCATGGCCCAACATTTTTGTGACACCTAAATACAAATCGAGGGAGAACGCACATTTGCCAGAGTTGATCAAAAAATTGTCCTTCAAATTGTGGTCAAACAGCGGTTTTCAGATGCATACAAGCACGTGGAACGTGCACGTGGGAAAACAAAGGAATTAAAGCTAAAGATCTGAGAGTCAAGCAGTCCATATATCATGAAATATACATTATAACGCAGGCAATAAATACAGAAATCAAAACAAAGAGCATTACATTCACTGCGCGTATTCTTAATGCCTGACTCCTGGTTTCACTTAGTTATATATAGACAAGGGGAGTGTGTCCAATGAGATTTTAAGTTTATTTATTGCCGTTAAACAGCCTCATTTCTCATGTATTATAGCTCTGTTGATATGAATTAGAAAGGAATCATCTCTAGATCTTGAACTAATACGCTTCCACGAAATTTACTGCCAGGAATTTCAATAATTCTTTCAGGGATAAGTTTTAGATGGGCTGCACTAAATAACTTATTCAAATGAAAAATTACCATGTATTTTTAAGCGAGCTCTTCCATAGTAAAAACCACTCCACTCAATTAGTCTGATTCTAATTTGAGCAAATTTTTCATCTCAAAACACTCGTGCTATTTTGTGTTTTATTATTTCATTCCAACAAAATACATAATTATGTAATACACAGTACATTCGGAAAGTATTCAGACCCATTTTGTCTGATTTTAGATTGCAGCCAAAATTCCTCATAACAATCAACAACTTTTCATACATTCATTTAAGTAAAAACTTTCAGACACATCGCTATAACTGTTGAACTTTAGCTGAGATGGCTTTCGTTTTTATTGATCATCTTGATTGGAACCCATTCATTCATTGTGATTACAGCAAATACACATCTAGTCATTAAAGGAAAACAAGCTCTCCTTCTACAGATATTGTTGAGCAAACAGAAGTGGGATTCGAACCTCAAGCCTTATTGCTTGGGAAATAAAACATATTTCATGAATATCGCATGTTTTGTGGCTTTGTATGATGCTGATTCAGCATTAGTATGAGTATTAGTCATGGTTATGTGGAATAATTTAGTCATAGGAAGATTTTTTGTTGTCCCTGGGCTGTAGTCCCCTACAACTGTCATCACCTTTGTCCTATGCAACCTGAGGTGGGACTGGACCCTGAGGCTGCACAAAACTGCTGCATTGAAGAGCACAGTGGCCTCCCTGACTCCTCAACAAAAGAGTTCAGAACAAGCAGGAGATGGTCGCCGAAGATGGCTACAAAAATCATTAGAGACGGACCTTAGAAAGAAGAGGTGACCAAGAAACTAGAGAGAAATCATCAATCATCATCTACCAGAGCAAATTCGAGTGTCAAGTGAATGGCAGGAGAAAACCTAAGGAGACCAGAGACCATCCAATGAGGGAGTTACAGCCATAAGGGGCTGCAGAGGACTTGATCAATTCGCCTGATTAATGAGAAGCAACAGGACATTTTTATGAACCACTGATATCAGCTGAAGTTTTGGCTCTGATGGCTGTAAACCTGCCAGCGGTCACACAGTCAAGCCACATTATCTTATTGCTCCAGTCAGATCTCATTAAGGTTCCACATCAGGAGACAAAAGGGCGTCATTGAGATTTTTCTAAGTGGTACTGCCCGATTAATTTGCTATTTTACTTCCAAACTATCATCATTATATTGTCCTTTAGAAATCTATAGTTGACCTCTACAACCAGCCCCAATTATTGACTAACGGACATCATCTCAGTTACACCACCTGAGTGAGTTCATCTGCTGATGAAAACCATTCGATGTGGTTGAAAGTTGCAAACCAAATCTGTAAATGTGATGTTTACTGACTCTCACAAGGTCATTATGAGCAGGAGTGAAGTGCAGGACTTAAAGGGGAACTATGCAAGTGCCGTGTGCGTTTGTTTTTAACAAAGCCAGCGAGAAGGAAATCCGTGGAGCGATGTCTACTGAGGTGGGTAATGTTAACAAGAGATTATGGATTACCGGGTGTGTTTGTGTCGTAGTGCCGTAAAGCAGTCCATGTTTCTCACAAGACGAGATCTGGGACACCGGGTCGGAGGCGCTGATCATGCAGGTTTGTTTTTGGCCAAGAGACGATAGGTAACAAGTCATTTAACCATCACAATTACACCAAAGCTGCTTAATTAAGATTCAAATCTTGCATATTTCCTCTTTAAAAGTGGACCTGGTTTTATTTAGGACACACTAAAGGTAGAAAAGGAAACACAGAAAAGCCGACTGAGGCGTAATTCTGGGGACAACACACTAAACCCAACTTTAACTCTGATTACTGTACTGCCCAGTTTATTGGGCGGCTTCTTGGTGCCACTGCACATAACCCCTCATCTCTCTTAAGGACATTTAGTAAGAACAAGTTCGTTGTCAGCGCTTGGCTCTCCTCAGGCAATCGAATCCCTTTCTCACGGAAAGCTTCCATTTCCCGGTAATTTGCAACCGAAAACAAGCGCACGAAAGGGCAAAGGGCCCCGACACATTCCTTCCACCTCGCTCTCAAGAGACAGGAGGACGAGGGCCAAGTGAGAGATGAAAAAGACAAGGAGTGGGAAAGCAGAGGAGGTGGTGGGAGAAATACAGTGGAGATAGAGCAATCCCTTTGGATTACGGCCTGCAAGAGCCAGTCTGGAATTCAGGCTCGTCAGGAGACAGGAATGGAAGGAACGTGGCATCAATATCTGCACAGAGAAGAAAAAAGAAAAAGAGACAAAGTGTTGATACAGTGGTCAAACCCGGCTATATCCAAACACGCTGCCCTACACTGTTCAAAACACACTGGTTGAAAATATGTCACCAGTGCTAATGACCTTATTAACATGGCAAGCTCTTCATATTAGTAGATTTTGAATAGATGTCTGCATGTGTAGACTGTCCAGCGTTACCATCTCCATTCAAGAACCAGGGTTTTGTCACGGTGACCCAGGCTGTGTGTCCACATCATCTGGACTAGAGCTGCAACAATTAATCGAACAATAATCGATTATTAAATTAATTGTCAACTATTTTGATAATGGAATAATCAGTTTGAGTAGTTTTTTAAGGGAAAAAAAGTCCAAATTCTCTGATTTCAGCTTCTTAAATGTGAATATTTCTGGTTTCATTGTTACTTTATGGCAATAAACTGAATCTCTTTGGTTTGTGGACAAAACAAGACATTTGAGGACTTCGTCTTGTGGTTTGGGAAACACTGATTGACATTTTTTAACATTTTATTGACCAAACAATCCATTAATCGTTTTCATAATCGACAGATTAATCGATAATGAAAAGAATCGTTAGTTGCAGCCCTAATCTGGACTCTAGTTCCCTTTGTCAACCTGTGTCTCCATCTCCTCTGCAGAGCTGCAGGATTATTTGCCATCCCATGAAGCAGAAATATGTATATCAGACATGTCATGACCCAACCGTGACAATTAAAACCAATTATGCACCATGTAAGGATGTCTTCCTCCTCTCTGTTGAAGCGCTTCATGATAAGATGTATAAGTTTAGTAGTGGCTGCTGTTGAGCCCGGCACAGTCTGACAGGCTGCCAAAACTCAGCTACGACTCCAGACTGGGCTAAATGTAGCCTGAGTTAATGCCAAGACTGATACGCCGAGTTAAAAATAGAGCAGGGAGGCAAAAAAAGAGAAAAGAGATTAAAGTATGGAGAAGCTGTGAGATTTATAGGTTATAATATACATGATAGGTGCTGCATGAGAAACCTGTGGAAAAACGCGAGACATTACTGAGACAAACTAATGAAAGTTTATGATACAAAAGTGAAATAGTGATGCCTAAATGGGAAAAACTATCAAAACAAAGGTGTTTTCTCCTAAAGTGATAGATAAATATGTTATAATATTGTATATGCATGTGTCACTGCTCTGCAACAGTATCAGTAAGACAAACCTGAAGCATTTGTTCCCCGTGACGAATCAAAGTTTTAAAAAACAGGAAGTGATTACAGGACATCACATTTCGCATTCAAACTGTATGCATACTAATTGGATGAGGTCTGCAGTGCATTCCTAGGTGAGCTGGTCAGACAGTCGGTCCATATAGGGCTCGTCTGAGCCGAGCCGGGCAGGAATGCGGGGAGCAGCCTTCCTGTAACTGGAAATATTCAGAGAGGATTTAGCCTCGGAATCTGAAGCTCGCACACAGAGCTGCTGCTGTTTACGCCGTAAATCTGCCAAAGAATCCCTCATGCAGTTTTCACTGACAGCAGCACACACACGCCCATGATCCTCGGCCTCGGGAGGGAGGGAGGTGCACTGCACGTCGGTGACATCAGCTGCTGCAGGCGCCACGACCACGACATCCAGGCCACCGCACAGACACAGACACAGCATCACGCAGTCGATCAGTCTGTCTGAATTATCATGGCTTTTGTGTTGCATAGGACTTTTTGATATGCTTTGACTGTTTGTTTTTTTCTTTTAATATATTTATTTTAAAACTTTTTTGGCTTGTGACCCCATTTTGAGTCAGTCATGCGTCAAATCATATATTCTTATATGCTGCATTTTATTTAAACTCGATTTATTGCCGAGAAAGTGAAAGTATAGAATACAGTTGTTTAAGATTGTGTGTGGTGTTTTTAATCATACATTTAAAAAGAATAATAATTTTAATATTTTTATCCGTAATATCCGTAATCAATAACTAGACATTTCAGACGACCCCATTTGTATTCCAGGCGACCCCACATGGGGTCCCGACCCCAAGGTTGAAAAACACTGATGTATATGCTCTAATAGTTTTCTGTTCTTAATTTTAATGCACTGCTGCTGTTGTTTCTTGTACACTTGCATGGCTTGTCTGCGTGTTGTGTAATTGTATGTGGGGAAGGCCGAAGACAACTTTGCACAAAGGTGGACAATAAAGAAGTTAAACTTAACTAAACTAAACTAAACTAAACTTAACGCAACTAAAACTACAAGTGTTTGAGTTTTGTTGTTGTTGTACAATGCAGAAATGTGAGAATTGTGGAGCTGCTGTGCAACACAAATTACCATACAAACAAAATCTTACCTAGTAAATAATCCAACACTAACAAAGTTGAAAATGTGAACTTTTTTTTCCCCATCCCATATATTGACATTAAATGGATTTTCACAATAAAACTGTTTCAGAACTTGGTAAAATGTGTAATTTTCAAAATGTGGATTAGAAAGAATGATAAAAGCAATGGTACATGATCCATATGACAAGAACCTGTGCCCATCATCACACACATATTTGAGTGTTTAAATGCACATTGAGTCACCAAGACGCCCAAATTTGGGATATAATGATGTAATGGTCATGTTGTGCAGGAGAGCAAGATCCTTTAAAAGCCATTAAACACACAAGTAACACTTACGTATATGCACCAACAGATTTTTATTTTAAACATAATTTTTTTATTTATAGTGCAAGCAGTAAACGTGTGAAAAAATATATTTTCTTACACTGAATGACACAAATAGTCTATTTAATGACTTCAAACAAATAAATTATGTGCCAAAAAAAAACAGAAAAGACAAAGTACAAATTAGGACGAAATCAGCTCAGGTGGCAGTTTGGTCGTTCAGGTCCCAGCCCTAACAAACCAATTAACAGTTCAAGTGTCACAAAACTCAACACTTCCAATAGAAAGCTGAAAGTTGGATATGCTGCTGTGCTTATAATGCTGCTGTGAGTTCCTTCATGAAGCTCTACTACACCGTCAGAGGTGCATTCAGGGCCTCGGTGAGTCCCTGAGTGTCTATGGCCGGACTGCACAGCAGGGACGTGTCCTGCAGGAGGGACACCAGCTGCACGGACGTGGGCGGTTCGGTCTTCTCCATCTTCTCAGATGCTTCTTCGGGTGTCTGTCGCTTTTTGCAGATGATGACTCTCTTCGTGTCGCTGTAACCGCTCAGCCTGGAGGCGAGGGACCTCTTGGGTTTGGGCTTCCTCTCCAGCTTCTTCCTCTCGGGGTCGTGGGCCACGCTGTGCCGCTGCAGGCTCTGCCTCATGGCGAAGGTCTTCCCACAGCCGGCGTGGGCGCAGGCGAAGGGCCGCAGCTCCTCGTGGAAGGAGCCGATGTGGCTCTGCAGGTTGAAGGTGGTGGTGAAGGACCGGTCACATCCGTCCCTGGGACACTTGTACACCACTCTCGTGTCAGAGTGGACGTGCTGGTGCTGCTGCAGGAACCAGGAGTCCCTGAACGTCTTGTTGCACTGGTCACACTTGAAGACGCGCCGGTTCTTCTGCTCCTTCTTGTGCTGCTCCTTCCTGTGCTTCAGGTTCTCGGTCCAGGTCTTGGCCGTGAAGCTGCAGCCCTCCTCCTGGCAGGGGTAACCTCTGTGCACCTTCTCGTGTCTCTTCAGCTTGCAGGGGAAGCTGAATCGCATCTGACAGCCTTCAAACGTGCATTGATAAGGGGGCAGCTGCGTGTGCTGCTCGCATACGTGAGATTTCAGCTGCTTGTGCTTCCTGAACTCCTGCCCGCAGCCCTCAAACTTGCACACGTACCTCCTGTGGGGCTCCGAGTCGCAGTGGACCCGGCTCATGTGTCTGGTCCGGTTCGTGTTGGTGGTGAAGGCCTCCGCGCAGCCCTCCGCGGTGCACTGAAACGGCCTGGCCCCGCTGTGGCTGAGCTGGTGCCGCGCCAGGTGGTAGGCGCTGCTGAAGGACTTGGAGCAGCCGTCGTGCTCGCACCTGTGCGGCTTCACCCCCGTGTGTTTACACAGGTGCGCGTCCAGCTTCCACTGTTTGTTGTACGCGGCCGCGCAGCCGGAGAACGAGCAGATGAAACGTTTATGCGGCTCCGGTTTCGTTTCCATTTCTTCCGGCTTCGAGGAATAAACGATATAATCAATAATATTTACCCTCCAAATCTACGCGCCGACCACGTTTTCTTCCCTTCCACCAGCACTTCCGGTATCGTCCTCGACGTGACCTAACGCTGCGTTCGAGGCGAGTAGGAACTGGGATTTTTCCGACCATCTACTTGAAAAATGTCGGAGCTCACACTTGGGAAAGTCGGAGAAAGAAAACAAAAATCTACCCCGACTTCTACGAATTGTCTGATGTCACACAACAATCTCCATCCGCGCAAAACCACACTTTCGACGGGTAAAACATCAATTAACATACATTTAAATGCCAACATACATTAAAACGTTCGTTTTTAAGCGCTTTGTAATGTTTTAATGTCTTACGTGAAGCACTTTGAATGCAAAGTTTGTCCCAGGTCCGCCATATTTTTGGTTATTCTGCTCGTGGTGCACCTCTTTGAACCGCTTTGAAGCTTTTTTTCAACTGGGAGATTCAGAGTTCCGCGTGGTCTTGAACGCAACATAACATCCGCTACGTCACAGTGACGTCGTCGTTACCCATCGGCCCCCGGTGCGGTTGTTTGTTGTTTATCCTGCTACAAGAGCATTTGTAAGTACATGTTTTTTTTTAAACATTTGTGCCAAATAAGAAATGTGACAGTTATGCCGTGGTAATATTAACACTATATGTTTTATTTACAGTCGTTATTCAGCGACGTGTGACTCATATATGCACAAAAAATGACGTTAACGTTACAAGGAGAGCTAACTGTTGCTAATGCTAACTGACCTGTAACCGTGGAGAGAGTCAAACCAAAGTTACTGCAAAAACTGGACACTTTTTAACTTGATGACAGCGTGGCACTCACTCTGTAAACTAAATTAAAGTCATACAATAAGCGTCTGCTAGATAATTAATCGAGTAAATGTCCTGCTGTTGTAGTTTTAACCTCACTGTTTTGTTGTTTGTTATTGTTTCAAACATAACAGTTAGCTTAACATTACCTACAAAATTGACACCGTATCTTAAATTAAGAAGTTGATTTGTACATTGGCTAAATTATATAATGTTGTTGAACAATACACATGTCAAATGTAGTCTGTTGAACGTTTTCACAGCTTGAAACAGTAAGCTAGCTCACTTGAAACCATTTATTTTCCTCTCCAGCTGATTATTAAGCTAAGTAACGTTATAATATGCTGCTGTAGGTTACAATGGTTATAGTTAGTTGTCATTAATGTTACTTTAAAGTTGCTTTATTTGGAAGTACAGTATTTTTTTCTAGTGTTTTGCTGTTTTTAACATTTACATTGTATTAAAGCATTTTACAGAAACAAGAAGATAGACAGAGGATAGGAAGCAGGGAAAGAGGGAGATGCAGTACCATACAGTTGTGTATGTGGAAGCACTTTAGAGGTCACACACAAGATATTTTCCAAGCAAGTCACATGGTTTTGTACAGATGGGCCTGAAGTAAATAAAAATCAAGTTACCAACCGCAAAAATGAGCCATTCTTTAATTATTCCTGCATAAATACATGGTTACAATCTAAGTGACCAAATGGCCTCTGTACAAAGGAACCAAAATCCTGTATCTTCCTCTTATTATGATGGGATGAGCGCAAAGTATTGTGATGTCATGAAATATCTTAGTGTTTTGTTATTAAGTTGATGATAACTTCAAGGTATCCTCTTTTTTTTCTCCTCTCTTTTATCTGCAGACAAAGGTGTGAATCCACAACAGGTGTGGACATTCAGGAGTCACCATGGTGAGCCACGATCTCTACCTACGTCTGTCAAGATACAAACACAAACAAGTCTATGTATTTAAGATATTAATTGTATTATACTAATGATGAATATTGTGTTGTTTTCTTGACAGGGTGAGAGAAAAGGAACAAACAAGTACTACCCTCCAGACTTTGACCCGGCCAAGGTGAGTGTATGATCTCACAGCTCAGTGACATTCACTATTTTTAAATCAGATTTTTGGCTGTAAATTTTACTGACTTTTCACCATTTTTCTTTTTTTTTCCTTCTTCTTCTTTTTGTCTTTTAGCATGGGTCACTCAATGGCTACCACAAAACCCACGCCCTCAGGGAGAGGGCCCGGAAACTGTCCCAGGGCATCCTCATCATCAGGTTTGTACTCACACTCACACTCACAGGTGTTGACCGTAGGTTAGAAATGGTAAATATTTATTGTTTAAAGAACATGATATGTTATCAGATATTTTTTATTTACAAAGGCAAATGATGGTATGCGATGCACTGTATTTTACTACCGCAGTTTAGTGTTGTGTTAAAATGCAATTAAATATCCCAATCTTGTTTGTTTTCAGTTTCTAATATTCAAGTAATCATCAAACAAATCACAACTAATTGCTATAACTTTAAGCACATGACAAATAAAGCTGCATTTTGGATCAGTCTCACAGCTGGTGTGTGTATATTTTGTGTTTGTGTCTTTGTAGGTTTGAGATGCCGTACAACATCTGGTGCGACGGCTGCAAAAACCACATTGGCATGGGTGAGTACTGTGGAGAACAACAAACACTGCTCATTTTGTCAGACTCAACTCCACGGCGTCTCTCTGTAACCATGACGTTCATACATGTTGCAGGCGTCCGTTACAATGCAGAGAAGAAAAAAGTGGGGAACTACTACTCCACGCCAATCTACAGGTAAACACACACACACACACACACACACACACACACACGTACATGTAGTGGGTCGACTGCTGATCCGAACATGTGGAAACCAGAAGGAATTCCCACTGAACGTCTGTTTTTGTCTCTTCCTTCAGGTTCAGGATGAAGTGCCACCTGTGCGTCAACTACATCGAGATGCAGACGGATCCGGCGACCTGCGACTATCTGATCGTGAGCGGGGCGCGCAGGAAAGAGGAGCGCTGGGACATGGCTGAAAATGAGCAGATCCTCACCACAGGTATAACAGATTCAGACGACTAATCGCTGAAAATACAACTAATATGCTCAGTTTGCTTCACTGCAAAAACTCAGTATCTTACCAAGAATATTTGTCTTATTTCTTGTCAAAATGTAATTTCTAGTCAAAAAAATCAAATTATACCCAAAATAAGACTCATCACATAGAAATTAGCTTGTTTTTAAGACACTTTTTTTACTTATTTCAATCATATTTTACTTGAAATAAGTAGAAAAATAGTCTAATAATAATAAAATAGTCTAATAATCTGATAGTGGAGCAAGTTTCTCTTTCTTATTACAAGCACAAAAAACTTGCTTTCACTGGCAGATTTTTCTAAGTGAAAATTATCTAAAAACAATTAAATTTTTAGGTAATGAGTCTTACTTTAAGTGGAAAGAGATTAGTTTTGACTAGAAATTAGACATTTTGACAAGAAATAAGACAAATATTCTTGGAAAGATTTTGAGTTTTTGCAGTGTTCCCTGCCCACAGTTTGTTGATGTGACTTAGGTAGAAAATTAGCACCATGAATAGCTGAAAAAGATGCTGTTTATATAATTTATGTACTCCTCTGTCTCTGGACACAGAGCGGGAACAGAAGGAGAAGCTGGAGACGGACGCCATGTTCAAGTTGGACCACGGTGGGAAAGACAAGGAGAAGCTCAGGAAGGCTCTGCCCTCGCTGTCGGAGATCCAGGACCACAAGTCCAGCTGGAAGGACGACTTCCAGCTCAACAGCTCGCTACGCAGGAAGTTCAGAGTATGTTATTTTTTTTACCTGCTGTATTGGTAATGGATAATTACTGGGATTCAAAATAACAACAGGTATCAGCATATTTGTGTTAGTTTTATCTGATGTTTTACTTCCAAACTCCTCCAGGAATTTAGAGTGTGGAGATATTTGTACAAAACAAACCATAGACTGTCACGTTTAAGTAAATCAGCAACAGAAAAATGACTCCTAGCAGATCTAATCCAATCCAGCTTTACTTGTTGATCACTTTAAAGAATCCACAGTGGACCAAAGCATTGCACAGAATAATAATTCTGTAATAAAATAATAAAAATCATCAGAATTGAAAGACATAACAGCTCACATAAGGCATAGAAATACATAAAAATACAAATAAAATCAATTAAAAGACATGCAACATGGGTAAAAATAGTAGCTGTACAATAAAAACAATGGATGCAATAGATTCAGATTTCTGGTCTCTCACCGTGAGGTTTTGCTCTGCGTTGCGTTCACTGTCAGACGGAGAAGAAGGTTCTGATTGAGCAGGAGGAGAAGGACGACGCCGTGAGGATGAGGACGAACCTGTCCATCCCGCTGCTGCCTGAGAAGGAGGAGGACAAGAAACTGGCGGCGCTGCTCACCTACCAGGCGCCCGACTGTAAGAAACACTGGTTGTTCTTTTAAAAATGCATGAATACTGTTGGTGCAAGCTATTTTAGAACGGCGGAGCAGAGCCGCGAGCTGCTCAGAGCTACGGAGGCTAATGGGATTTCTTGGTTTCCCTCATCAAACTCATCAAATACACAATCCAACACATTCACCACGCTATGAGATAATAACAGAACGTTACCAGACAGAGTTGTTTGAGAGGGAAATGCAGAGACTGCTTGCTGAACACGCATCAGCGGTTTTGTATGAATTTATCTCTAAAACAACTCAGTCTGGTAACGTTGTGTTATTATCTCATAGCGTGGTGAATGTGCAGGTCACAACTTGTCCACCAGAGCGTTTTGGAGTTGTTGGATTGTGTATTTGATGAGTTTGATGAGGGAAACCAAGAAATCCCATTAGCCTCCGTAGCGTAGCTACCAACAAATAAAGGTAACAAACCTACTCATATGACTATCCCTTTAAATTTAACATACATAATTCCTCCTCCACCAAATTTCACAGTCGGCCAAGTGATTAGGACACCTGATTCTGATCATTTGAATGGGTGAGCGAATACTTTTGGTAATATAGTGTACGTAGGTTGTTTTAGAAAATGAACAGAGACGTGATTTTTACCAGAACAGACTTGTATCATTTGTCTCATTTCTCAGAAACCGTCACTTCTGTGTCACTTTATCCGACATCTGAACCTTCAGTGACTCACAGCATCAATTTCCTGTCGTCATTTACTCCACCTCCATCTGCCCGACTCAGAAAACACACACACACACACACACATCGAGACAAACAGTCACTACACTACACTACAGCTCACGGCTCTGCTCCGCCGTTCTAAAAATAGCTTGCACCGACAATTAAAGGTAACAAACCTACTGCTATGACTATAGGGATTATGGCAATGGGCCAATTTCCCAAAATGTTGAACTATCCCTATAACAATTAACACCCTCTTACCCATCATGCCCCTCTTCTCCCTGTTCAGCGTACGAGGACAAGCAGCACAGCAAGAGGAAACAGATCTCCTCCCGCTCGTGGTTCAACTCCTCTGCGGCTCCACCGGGGGGCGCCGCCGGCAGCCTGCTCCACAAGCTGGGCCTGCAGGGGAAGGAGGCGGCGGTGGCCAAAGCCCTCGGCTCCTCGCACAGCCCGCTCATCCGCAAGCGCTCGGGAGGCAAGACGGAGCCGAGCGCCACCGTCACCCGCCGACAAACGTCCGAGGTCGACACAAGCGCTCTGACGAACGGAGGATCACATCCAGAGGTCGGATCGACGACACGAGGAGGTGGCGAAGCAGCGGAGACGGCGGGCGGTGTTAAAACGACAGAGGAGGTGAAGGTGGAGGACTCTGAGAAGGAGCGGGACAGAAGCCGAGGAGCGCTGACGTCTCTGGTGGCAGATTACAGCGACTCGGATTCAGACCCCGGACAGTGACAGTGACGCTGCTGCTGCTGAACGGGACGGTTTCTGTTTTCCAGGTGGTCACACTGTGAGGATTATTAAAACACAAACATGAGATGAAAGAAGAGAGAAAAACCAGCATTGGTTAAATCATCCCTCTGGTTTTATGGATGTGTTCTTAAAGGGATAGTTCAACATTTTGGCAAAGTGGCCCATTGCCATACTCCCTATAGTCATAGCAGTAGGTTCGTTACCTTTAATTGTTGGTGCAAGCTATTTTTAGAACGGCGGAGCAGAGCCGTGAGCTGCTCAGAGCTACGCTACGGAGGCTCATGGGATTTCTTGGTTTCCCTCATCAAACTCATCAAATGCACAATCCAACAACTCCAAAACGCTCTGGTGGACAAGTTGTGACCTGCACATTCACCACGCTATGAAATAATAACAGAAAGTTGTTTTAGAGGTAAATTCATGCAAAACCGCTGATGCACGTTGCCTTCAGGGTCAGTTTTTCATCAAGCAGTCTCTCCATTTCCCTCTAAAACAACTCTGTCTGGTAACGTTCTGTTATTATCTCTAGCGTGGTGAATGTGCAGGTCACAACTTGTCCACCAGAGCGTTTTGGAGTTGTTGGATTGTGTATTTGATGAGTTTGATGAGGGAAACCAAGAAATCCCATCAGCGGCTCTGCTCCGCCGTTCTTAAAACAGCTTGCACCGACAATTAAAGGTAACGAACCTACTCCTAAAACTATATGGATTACGACAATGGGCCAATTTGCCAAAATGTTGAACTATCCCTTTAACAAAATGTCAGATTTCCATTCTAAGCTGCAGGATTCAAAATGTTTTCGAGTGAAAGTTAATGTTGTATTCGTTCCCATGTGAGAACATTCGATTAAAGTTCGAAGCTCTAGAAAAGTTTTCTTCTTTTTCATTTTTTTGTTGTGAATGTATTTTTGGGTTTATCTGCAGCATCCTGAGTAAATCCATGACATCGTATCATCGTCTGAGCAGTGTCCTTCTGTTTGTAAAGACCCATAAGTGGAGTTTAGTGACATCTAGTGGTGAGATTGCAGATTGCAACCATCTAATCACCCGACCCCGAGGTCATGTATCACAGAGATTTGTCTCTATGAAAGAGGAACATCCATAATTTATGGCCATTTGAACGCCTCATTTTAAGCTCACAAAAACACTAATGACAACTTTTTTTAAAAAAACAGTTTCTTCCTATTGCTTTTTTTCTCTCGTTTTTACCAGACGCCCCCAGGTAATACTAATCTCGTGCGAATAGGGCTTTATACAAATATATTCATGGGTAGTATATTCTGATTTTTGCCAATAAACCAATTTTTACACATTGGACCTTTAAACTCAATGGTGAGAATGTAATTCTGCCTCAAAGGTGTTTATTTCTCCCTCCAAAACAAACAAAAAAAAGCTTTTATGATTCAAAAAAACTTAATTCATCGTATCTGTTCAGAAAGCTTCACTTTGGACACAAGTTTGGATAAGTGACGTTAATGCAACCAAAATCAAACACGTCTGCTGTGAGTCAGTGTGTCACTTCGTTGTTATTGATCAGTGCAGAGGGGAGTTGTGTCCAGTCCAGTCTGACTCCCCGGTCGGTCGGTCGGTTGGTCAACATGGGGCAGTGGACGCTGCTCGGCGTTTTATTTCTTCTCTTTCTCTGTAAATCTAATGGGCAGTTTGAAGATCTAATGAGGAGAAAAGGGTAACGTCCTGTCACTTCTCCTCCTCCTCCTCCTCCTCCTCCTCATCTGTTCATGCCTTTTTAAAGTTTTATTTACTAATGAAGCTGTGATCTTTACAGGCTGCCATGGCGTGACAGGTATGTGTGTGTATATACTATATACTGTAATAATATGTGTGTGTATGATCATCACATATGGCCTCTCTAAGTTATTATTTGTGAATCTGCCCTTCAGTTTTAGCAGTACGATTCCGCTTGAGGAATACATTCGTCTTAATGAGTGAGTATAGTCACAGCTGGGACGGGTCTTGACTGAACACCTGCTACACACATACATGACTGTAATATATACACTGCAAAAACTCTATCCAAGAATATTTGTCTAATTTCTTTTCAAAATGTCTAATTTTTCGTCAAAACTAATCTCTCTCCACTTAACCCTCGTGCAAGTCCAACGTTAAGGTCCCTAAGGGCAAAAAGTGCCCATCAATAAAGACTGTAATATAAATATTATATCAAAAAATTTTTTTATGAATACTATTAGTAACTTCAGCTCTCATCATACATAACAAATATTCATTCATTTTCAAAATTTTAACCCCTTAAATGCCAGGTTTTGTGATCACAACCTAATTTTTATTAAAAAAAAAAAAAAAACACAAAAAGTGAATTATTTACTTTTCCATAAATGCAAAATGTTTTCTTTTTTGCAGGGTTATCAGAGTCTGGGAGTATCAAAACTTGAAATAAAAATTATGATGCATGCATTATGATGCATTCTTATTTTTTTTGCAATGCCCCATGTAAATAAAGTGCAACATTAAGGTCCCTAAGGGCAAAAAGTGCCCATCAATAAAGACTGTAATATAAATATTATATCAAATTTTTTTTTTATGAATACTATTAGTAACTTCAGCTCTCATCATACATAACAAATATTCATTCATTTTCAAAATTTTAACCCCTTAAATGCCAGGTTTTATGATCACAGCCTGATTAAAAAAAAAAAAAAAAAACACAAAAAGTGAATTATTTACTATTCCATAAATCCAAAATGGTTAAATTTTTGCAGGATTATCAGAGCCTGGGAGTATCAAAACTTGAAATAAAAATTATGATGCATGCATTATGATGCATTCTTATTTTTTTTGCAATGCCCCATGTAAATAAAGTGCAACATTAAGGTCCCTAAGGGCAAAAAGTGCCCATCAATAAAGACTGTAATATAAATATTATGTATTAAAATATATATATATATTTTTTTTTTATGAATTCTATTAGTAATTTCAGCTCTCACCATAGATAGCAAATATTCGATCATTTTCAAAATGTTAACCCCTTAAATGCCAGGTTTTGTGATGAGAAACTGATTTTTATTTCAAACAAAAAACACAAAAAGTGAATTATTTACTATTCCATAGATGCAAAATAGTTGTTTTTTTGCAGGATTATCAGAGCCTGGGAGTATCGAAAATTGAAATAAAGATCATTAAAAAAAAAAAGCTCCAGAGCTGCGGGGTCTGGCCAGCCGTGCTCCCCGCCACAGTGCGCTGGTATGCGGGTAAGAGAAGCGGAGACTCGCGGTCCCTAGAGTTCACCATGTTTTCCTACTCTCACCTGCATAAACAAAGACGGACTTCCCCAGGCTTTTGTTTTGAGACACTTGTGGGAAAGCTTTTGATGTCCAGCAAGATGCGGGACATCAGAAACACACGCACACATACACACACACACGCTCTTGTCTGTAGCTGCAGTTATGCACACAAACCCACACTTTTTTTTTTATTCCGCACATAGACACAGTCCTTAGGTATTCATTTGATGCAAAATACCCAACTTTTTTTATTTCTTTTTTGGCCATTCCAGCTTGCAAAACTTGACAATGGTAAAAATGCATGTTATTTCTCCAAATTTCATATGGTGCATTTACTCCTGCGGGGGCAAACATACTAAAAAAAAAAATCAGCTAAAATTTAGTAAAAACTTTTGCTGTAATAGTGATAAGCTGAAAAAATGATGTTTTTCATAGATTTACATAGGCTGATTTTCTCTATCACGATTTAGAGTCAAGTTTTGTATCATGTCATATACACAGTAAAATACATAAATATGTAAATATTTGTATTCAGGCTAAGTCACAGGAATCCCCTCAACTAAATTCAGCAAAAAAGAAAAAAAAAATCAACTGGATTGCAGTATCACAGTAAGCCCAGTGGGTGGTAGCAGATTCCACAGGATTTCAATGGCACTGATGGGGTTAATGGAAAAATTGTGCAAATCTCAGGAAAACAAAAAAATATCAATTTTTGAAGGGTCCTTTTGCAATCAAACAAAAAAAAGTTTTAATTTTTTGAATTTACACAATATAAAAACATATCCAAAAAAAGTGTTTTTAATGGAAGTCAATGGGGCAAAAAAATGCCCAAAGGGACCTTAACGTACCTTTTTGGTCTAATCAGTGTATTAAAGACTTTAAAACATTTTTTTCCCCTGAAATACCTAAAATCACCTCAATATACATACCTGTAGCAAATTTTATGGCAAATGCATCAAGAAAAAGTCCAAAAAGTCCAAACGGGCACTTTTTAACCCCAGGGATGCACGAGGGTTAAAATAAGACTCATCACCTAAAAGTTAACTTGTTTTTAGATCATTTTCACCTGTATCAAACCAATTTTCTCTTGAAGTAAGTAGAAAAATCTGCCAGTGAAAGCAACATTTTTGTGCTTGTAGCCTAATAAGAAAGAATAACTTGCTCCACTATCAGATTTTTCAGCTTATTTCAAGTGAAAATATGCTTGAAATAAGTAAAATGTGTCTTAAAAACAAACTACTTTTTAGGTGATGAGTCTTATTTTAGGTATAATTAGATTTGTTTCGACTAGAAATGACATTTTTGACTGGAAATACGACGAATTTTCTCATAATTTCAGTCAAAAAGCCTTGATGCAATAGTCACATTTACAGTATGTGGTACTTTTATACATTAAAAACCTAAAAACGGGTCAGTGGCGGTCCTAACACAAGAGGAAGGTGTAACGTCCTTGTTTTGCTTTGTTTCATCACTAAGGATCAGCGTGTCTCTGTTTATTTGACCTCTGCAGCTGTGGTGTCACCGCTGACCTTTGACCTGTTTTATTTGCAGGGAGATGCCAGAAATCCGCAGCAGGCCGAGGTACAGTCAGCAATCAGACGCCTCTTAAAAGCAAATAATTATTTTTTTTAATTGATAATTTTATTTATTGTCACTCGTCTGTTGTCTCCTTTAAATGCAGGAGCAACAAATCATTTCTCAAAATTAAAAATCAATCATTCTGTGAACTGACAGAATAGATTTATTTTCATTTTTATGATTCATTGTCTTGATCATCAATGTGAGATTTATTCACTGTAAAAACTCAAAATCTTACCAAGAATATTTGTCTTGTTTTTAGTCAAAACAAATCTCATTACACTTGAAATAAGACACAAAATCTAAAAAGTAACTTGTTTTTAGACAATTTTCACTTGTTTCAAGCTATTTTTGACTTGAAATAAGTAGTAATATCTGTCCATGGAGCAAGTTAAGTTTTTTTGTGCTTTAAGAAAGAATAACTTGCTCCACTATCAGATTTTTCTACCCATTTCAAGTGAAAATATGCTTGAAATAAGTAAAATCTGTCGTGGTATAATTAGATTTGTTTCGACTAGAAATGACATTTTTGACTGGAAATACAACAAATATTCTCAGTAAGATTTTGAGTTTTTGCAGTGTAATCAATAATTTCCTAATATCCAAAACTTTTAGCAGGTTTACATCTTTAAGCTTCGTCTTGTGTTGGCTTTCTGTGATTATCTCTTTTGTTAGACTCAGTTTTGACCCGAGTCACCTTCCTTATCCATGAAAAGGTTGATTTGCACTTGATTCCTGTTTTAACTCTAATTATTGTTCTTATCGTTATAACCAGGGCAAACCTGACCCTAATAACACAAATGTAATCATAATTTCAGTCAAAAAGCCTTGATGCAATAGTCACATTCATGTGATACTTTTATACATTATAAACCTAAAAACGGGTCAGTGGCGGTCCTAACACAAGAGGAAGGTGTAACGTCCTTGTTTTGCTTTGTTTCATCACTATATAAAGGATCAGCGTGTCTCTGTTTATTCAACTTCTGCAGCTGTGGTGTCACCGCTGACCTTTGACCTGTTTATTTTCAGGGAGATGCCAGAAATCCGCAGCAGGCCGAGGTACAGTCAGCAATCAGACGCCTCTTAAAAGCAAATAATTATTTTTTTTAATTGAACATTTTATTTATTGTCACTCATCTGTTATCTCCACTCTGTTCTGTTTTTTTTTTAAATGCAGGAGCAACAAATCATTTCTCAAAATTAAAAATCAATCATTCTGTGAACTGACAGAATAGATTTATTTTCATTTTTATGATTCATTGTCTTGATCATCAATGTGAGATTTATTCACTGTAAAAAGTCAAAATCTTACCAAGAATATTTGTCTTGTTTTTAGTCAAAAATAAGACACAAAACCTAAAAAGTAACTTGTTTTTAGACAATTTTCACTTGTTTCAAGCTATTTTTGACTTGAAATAAGTAGTAATATCTGTCCATGGAGCAAGTTAAGTTTTTTTGTGCTTTAAGAAAGAATAACTTGCTCCCATTTCAAGTGAAAATATGCTTGAAATAAGTAAAATATGTCTTAAAAACAAACTACTTTTTATGTGATGAGTCTTATTTTAGGTATAATTAGATTTGTTTCGACTAGAAATGACATTTTTGACTGGAAATACAACAAATATTCTCAGTAAGATTTTGGTTTTTGCAGTGTTTTTGCAGTGTAACCCTAACCCTAACCCACTTTTAGCAGGTTTACATCTTTAAGCTTCGTCTTGTGTTGGCTTTCTGTGATTATCTCTTTTGTTAGACTCAGTTTTGACCCGAGTGACCTTCCTTATGCATGAAAAGGTTGATTTGCATGAGATTTCTGTTTTAACTCTAATTATTGTTCTTATCGTTATAACCAGGGCAAACCTGACCCTAACAACACAAATGTAATCATAATTTTAGTCAAAAATCCTTATGTGGTACTTTTATACATTAAAAACCTAAAAACGGGTCAGTGGCGGTCCTAACACAAGAGGAAGGTGTAACGTCCTTGTTTTGCTTTGTTTCATCACTAAGGATCAGCGTGTCTCTGTTTATTTGACCTCTGCAGCTGTGGTGTCACCGCTGACCTTTGACCTCTTTATTTGCAGGGAGATGCCGGAAATCCGCAGCAGGCCGAGGTACAGTCAGCAATCAGACGCCTCTTAAAAGCAAATAATTTATTTTTTTAATTGAACATTTTATTTATTGTCACTTGTCTGTTGTCTCCACTCTGTTCTGTTTTTTTTTAAATGCAGGAGCAACAAATCATTTCTCAAAATTAAAAATCAATCATTCTGTGAACTGACAGAATAGATTTATTTTCATTTTTATGATTCATTGTCTTGATCATCAATGTGAGATTTATTCACTGTAAAAACTCAAAATCTTACCAAGAATATTCGTCTTATTTTTAGTCAAAACTAATCTCATTACACTTGAAATAAGACACAAAACCTAAAAAGTAACTTGTTTTTAGACAGTTTTCACTTGTTTAAAGCTATTTTTTGACTTGAAATAAGTAGTAATACCTGTCCATGGAGCAAGTTAAGTTTTTTTTGCAAGACAGAAATGTCTTTACCTCCAAGCTCTGTTTTTTTTTAACCTACAGTCACCCTTACATGCTGTCATACAGGATGTATCTCGTATATTTAGGGTTTTTTCTGCTCAGACGCCCCACTGAAATCCACTGAAAAAGTGACTGAACTCTAACCCTTCAAAATGACCTATAATGTATAATGCTTCTGTTTTCTGCACGTAGCAGCAGCAGCAGCAGCGCCCCCTAGTGAGCAGAAGAAGATAAGATAATAATATTCAAAGGCTTTAGTTCCCAACATCACAGCAGTAAAGAGCCAAAAACACCTGAAGCAATAACATGAAAATAAATCATCAATAAAAACATGTAACTTTGCCTTAAAGGGATAGTTCACTCAAAATTGAAATTTCACTCATTATCTACTCTCTACCCTCATGTCGACTAAGGGTTGGGAGAAGTTTCATAGTCCTCCGTGGCTTCTCTGCTTCTCTGCAGCAGTATTTGTCCATATAATGGTTGTGAATGGTGTTCACTTTTCTTCGTCCAAAAAGACACACCAAAAAACATCCAAATACCTCCATACTGCTCATCTGTAATGTCCCTCTTGTATTGAAGCCCCGACATGAGAAACTGTTCCGAAAAAAAAAAAAAGTCTATATTTTAAGCTTGTTTGTAGCGGAAGCTCCCAGTGTTGCTCTGCCGGAATCTCACACAATTTGCGGAGCCGTGAACTGGGTGTCAATGCAAATCACGCGAGATTTGGACGGACCAGGAAGAGCAGTGCTTAGACTTATTTAATTTTTTTCGGAACAATTTCTCATGTTGGGGCTTCAATACAAGAGGGACATTACAGACGAACGGAGCGTCATTACAGACGAGCACTATGGAGGTATTGGGATGTTTTTTGGTATGTCTTTTTGGACGAAGAAAAGTGAGCTCCATTCTCAACCGTCATATGGACATGCAGAAATTTAAATTTTGAGTGAACTATCCCTTTAAAGGTTACATCTTTTTCCAAAACAAAACATAAAACAACGTAATAATATGTCGTATCTGTTCAGAAAGCTTCAAAGTTTGGATCGGTGACTTGAAAACAACCAAAGAGAAAGTTCAACCGGTGAAATCAAACACGTCTGCTGTGAGTCAGTGTGTCAGTTCGTTGTTATTGATCAGGAGGAGGAGGCAGTGCAGAGAGGGGAGTTGTGGTCTTCATCTGCGGTGGTCCACAGTCCAGTCTGACTCCCCGGTCGGTCGGTCAACATGAGGCAGTGGACGCTGCTCTGCGTTTTATTCCTTCTCCTTCTCTGTAAATCTAACGGAAAGTTTAAGATAAAGCTAAAAAAGATTATAAGGTAACGTCCTGTCACATCTCCTCCTCCTCCTTCTCATCTGTTCATGTCTTTTGAAGTTTTGTTTACTAATGAAGCTGTGATCTTTACAGGCTGCCATGGCGTGACAGGTATGTGTGTGTATATACTATACGTGTGTGTGTGTGTATATACTATATATATATATTATATGTGTGTGTGAGTGAGATCACATCACATTCTGCCTCTCTAAGTTATTATTTGTGAATCTTCCCTTCAGGTTTACGACGTTTGATGACTACATTCGTCGTCCTGAGTGAGTATAATCCCACAGCTGGGACGGGTCGTACCTTGAACCTGCTACACACACAACACATGACACGACACAAATACTATAGCCTATAATCAATAATTTCCTAACCTTTTAGCAGGTTTATCATCTATGGTACCATGTTGGCCTCAGGCAACATACCACTTTTTGGCCTGTCACATCTCCACAATTCATCCCATTTAATGCAGTAATACTTTAAAAAAGAGAGGAGACCTTAGAGAACCAATAACAATGCTTTAATTTATCACATGATGACTTTCAAGAAGCCATACTGAAACCCTTCTTTGTAGACTTTTTCAAAGGAAACAGGTTTGCCATTTTGCTCCACTAAAACGGTCTGAAAACATACAGTAACTTCCTGGCCCTTTTTCATCTGGAAAAAATATATTCACACTAATAGATTAGTAAAGTTTAATTGTTAATAGTTCCATGCAATTTATTTACTTATTAAATAATGGAAACTTGTTGCACCTGTTGCCCCAAAGCAACAACGTACCATTATAGAAAATTGCAATGTTGCCTTGAGGCTAGATTGCAATTTAATTTATGGAATCAATATTGCATTATGAGACTATGGTAGTGTGTGTTTAGGTGTAAATATAATGTTCAAAAACATATAATTCATCATAATTTTGTTTTTATCCTTAATACATTTAATTTTGGATGCAGTAAAGTAAACATCAGGCTATTATGATGATGATGAGGAAGATGAGAATGAGAATTTGGATGAGGATGAGGCCAGTGAAGGTGAAAGTCTACAGAGACTGGTGTTTCTAATAGCGTATATGATGAACCGTAATGGTACAATGTTGCCTACAGTCCAAAAATCCCCAAAACTTCCAAAAATATCTAATTTTAAAAACTTTCTTTAGATTATGTTTATTTAGTCTATTTTGAGACATAAAAACACTCCAAACATTTTTTCCCCCACTGGCATCATAATGTGTACCATAGAGGGTTAACCTCCTTGTTTTGCTTTGTTGTTTTTTTTTTATTTCGATGCATCACCATATAAAGAATCAGCTTGTCTCTGTTTATTCGACCTCTGACCTTTGACCTGTTTAAATAAAAGTACCTTTACCTTTGACCTGTTTATTTGCAGTGACCACAACCCACTGGAGGAAGTCAGCAACACGCCGAGGTACAGTCACCAATCAGACGCCTCTTCTCACAACTATTAACGCAAATAAAGAAGGATTATTATCATCTATTATTAACAGGACTGTCCTTTTATTTATCGTCGCTCGTCTGTTGTTTCCGTTCAGCAACCCTTTAATTTACAGGCAGTTAGTTATGTGATAATGTCAAGAAATAACAATTGCGTCATAATGTCTAGAAATAACGTCCGATTTCATAGTAATGTTGAGAAATATAGCCAAGTAATAACGATTGATTGAGTAGAAATAGCCCAGAAATATTGGTAAATTCCAAGGACTTGGTGGAGAAAAATTCTGACCTTTCCCAAAAAATTGAAAGCATGAAAAGCATGTGTAGTCTTTTGCCTTTATGAAAAACATGACATTATTTTTAAGTTGACTGTTATTTCTTGGCTATTTCTTGACATTATCACGTTAGTTAACGGCCTGTAAATTAAAGGGAAAAATCCACTATTCAGAACAGATTTCCTGTCATTTTTGTGATTCATTCTCTTGATCATCTATCTGAGATTTATTGAAAACTAGGCTCATTTTTCATTCTCTGTATCTATAAAATGACTTACACTTCACTGCAGCATCAATGTTTATTGTTGCTAATAACTTTTGTGCAATGTCAGATTATCAGGATGCATTGAGTTACCTTTGTGCAGTATTGTATACTGTATGTATTAGTGCAGTGGTTCCCAACCTTTTTTGGCTCGTGACCCCATTTTGAGTCAGTCATGTGTCAAATCATATATTTTTATATGCTGCATTTTATTTGAACTCGATTTATTGTCGAGAAAGTGAAAGTATAGAATACAGTTGTTTAACGCTCCTGCTGTCCTGCTGGGTCAAGGAAGGAAGGAAGGACAAAGGGAAAGAAGGAAGGGAGGAAGGATGAAGGGAAAGAAAGAAGGAAGGATGGCAGGAAGGACAAAAGGAAAGAAGGAAGGACAAAAGGAACGATGGGAGAAAAGAAGGAAGGGAAAAAGGAAGGAATGATAGATGGAGGAAGGGAACAGATTGGGTCAAAAAAGAAGGAAGAAGGAAGGACGAAGGGAAGGAAGGGAGGGAGGCAAAAAGGATTGTGGAAAGAAGGAAGGACAAAGGGAACGATGGGAGGAAAGAAGAAAGGGAAAAAGGAAGGAAAGAAAGATGGAGGGAGAGAACAGACCAGGTCAACTGGCTGGATCAAAAGAGGAAGGAAGGAAGGAAGGAAGGAAGGAAGGAAGGAAGGAAGGAAGGAAGGAAGGAAGGAAGGAAGGAAGGAAGGAAGGGAGGGAGGGAGGGAGGGAGGGAAAAAGGATTTTGGAAAGAGGGAAGGACAAAGGGAACGATGGGAGGAAAGAAGGAAGGGAAAAAGGAAGGAAAGCAAGATGGAGGGAGGGAACAGACCAGGTCAACTGGATCAAAAGAGGAAGGAAGGAAGGAAGGAAGGAAGGAAGGAAGGAAGGAAGGAAGGAAGGAAGGAAGGAAGGAAGGAAGGAAGGAAGGAAGGAAGGACGGACGGACGGACGGAAGGAAGGAAGGGAAAAAGGATTTTGGAAAGAAGGAAGGACAAAGGGAACGATGGGAGGAAAGAAGGAAGGGAAAAAGGAAAGAAAGATGGAGGGAGGGAACAGACCAGGTCAACTGGATCAAAAGAGGAAGGAAGGAAGGAAGGAAGGAAGGAAGGAAGGAAGGAAGGAAGGAAGGAAGGAAGGAAGGAAGGAAGGAAGGAAGGAAGGAAGGAAGGAAGGAAGGAAGGAAGGAAGGGAAAAGGGATTTTGGAAAGAAAGAAAGGAGAAAGGAAGGAAAGAAGGAAGGATGGAGGAAGTGAACAGATTGGGTCAGAACGACAACAGGAGGGTTAAGATTGTGTGTGGTGTTTTTAATCATACATTTAAAAATAATAATAATTAGTCAAAAGAATATTTTTATCCGTAATCTTTTTTTTAAAATCAATAACTAGACATTTCAGGCGACCCCATTTGTATTCCAGGCGACCCCACATGGGGTCCCGACCCCAAGGTTGAAAAACACTGTACTAGTGACTTGTACTTGTACTAAGTAGCCTAGTACTTCTGCTCCCTGGTGCAGGTTCACGCTGCTGGCCCCAGACCTGCTGAGGACCGACGTCCCGGTGAACATCTACCTGCAGGCGGAGAACCTGCCCAGCGCCATCGACGTCACCATCAACGTCATGGACTTCACCAAGACCACCTCCATGCTGCGGGACTCGGCCCGGCTCGGCCCTGAAAACGGCTTCCACATTCTGAAGCCCATCCAGGTGAGTCAGCAGCAGCAGCAGCAGCAGCAGCAGCAGCAGCAGCAGCAGCAGCAGCAGGGTGGCGGCTTTTTAGTTTCGTATTTTACACATCAGTTGAATCAGCAATGGAGCTCACTAACCCTGTCACTGCTCAAAGATGTGTGTGTGTGTTTGCTCTGCAGCACAAACACAGGATCTATCTGTCCAATCCAGACCAGATCAATCAATCTTTTTATTATTTGCATTCATTCTGATTAGAAAATATCTTCTTGCTTTCTTTTTTATCAACAGTGTCTTTCTGATAGATTCACAGGATTTATGCCTTCAGGTTAAGTTTTACTATGGTCTCATGTTGCTTTATCAATCTGATATTAAATCCAGTATCACAGATTGTTCTCATGGTCCAGACCTCTGAAGATGTCTGTTATATTTTCCTGTTATTCTAAGGTTAATGATAAAACCTCAGACTTTCATAAAGCTGTCATAGAAGGTACATTAGATAAGATAAGATAAGATAATATAAGATAAGATAAGATAAGATAAGATAAGATAAGATAAGATAAGATAAGATAAGATAAGATCAAATAAGATAAGATGAGATGGGATGCCTTTAATTGCCACTGTATTTAAAGTATGATTAGTGTTTAGACACATAATTAAAAAAAACTATACAACATAAAAAAATGAGGTAGGTTAAAAGAAAAAAAGTAAGAAAAAGTGATGTTATATTAATGCCATGAGTCTAATTGAGTTTTTACTTGGTTTATTTTTGTGTCTTTTTTTGCCAGCTGAATTAAACATTATATTAGAGACATAAGCTTTAATCTGTTTATATTTTGTGCTTTGTATTTTGTTTTTGTGTCTTTTTTATGCACGTTAAATATAATAGATCTAGAATCATATGTGTATTATTATTATCATAATTATTACATTGTCCTGGTTGTTTTCACATTAAACCTCGAATCCTCATTACGTCTCTGTGCCGCCTCATCACAGCTTCCCTCAGAGAGTTTGAACCGTGACGAGAAGAGGGACAAGTTTGTGAATCTGCGGGTGACGTTTGGGGGCTACCACGCCGAGGACCGGGTGGTGATGGTGTCCTTCCACTCTGGGTACATCTTCATCCAGACTGACAAACCCGTCTATAACCCCGGAGACACAGGTGAGGAGGACACTCACAAAAACAAAACAAAACATGATGTTCGCTGGGAACACAAAGTTGAAGACATAACATGTAATTTTTAAAGGGATAGTTCAACATTTTGGCAAATTGGCCCATTGCCATAATTGCTATAGTCATAGCAGTAGGTTCGTTACCTTTAATTGTAGGTGTAAGCTATTTTTAGTACAGCGGAGCGCAGCAGCAGGCTGCTCAGAGCTACGCTATGGAGGCTAAGGGAATTTCTTGGTTTCCCTCATTAAACTCATCAAATACAAAATCCCAAAACTCCACAGCGCTTTTGTAGACAAGTTGTGAGCTGCACAACCACCACGCTATGAGATAATGACGGAACGATACGAAACAAGCCGTTTTCGAGGTAAATTCATACAAAACCGCTGATGCGCGTTGCGTTCAGGGACAGTTTTACAGCAAGCAGTCTCTGTATTTACCCTGTATTTACCTCGAAAACGGCTCCGTTTCGTATCGTTCCATCATTATCTCATAGCGTGGTGGTTGTGCAGGTCACAACTTGTCTACAAAAGCGCTGTGGAGTTTTGGGATGTTGAATTTGATGAGTTTAATGAGGGAAACCAAGAAATTCCCTTAGCCTCCATAGCGTAGCTCTGAGCAGCCAGCTGCTGCGCTCCGCCGTACTGAAAATAGCTTACACCTACAATTAAAGGTAATGAACCTACTGCTATGACTATAGCGATTATGGCAATGGGCCAATTTGCCAAAATGTTGAACTATCCCTTTAACATGTAGTTTTATGAGATGGGGAAAACATTTTGGTAATTTTACAAGAATTAGGAAATTATAAATACAAGTTCATTACAAGAATTGAAATTGTTAAGATTTTAGAGAAAAAAAAACATCATTAAAAAAAAAACACCTAAACTTTGCCTAAAATTACAACTTTTCTCCACTAAAATTTGACTATTTTCTTGTTTGATTATGTCTTTCTCCATAAAATTTCAAATTAGAATAATTTTCCTTGAAAAATTATGACTACTTTGTTGTAATATCATGACTTTTTGCTTGGATTATTATGATTTTTCTCCAAATTACAACTTCATTGTTGAAATGTCTCATTTTTTACTATCTTGAGTGTGACTCAAATAACACGTCATAACTTAAAAAGTTCTGTAAAGCATTTTATTTATTCAAATTCATCAGAATCTTTAAATACAACCCCTTCTCCTTTTTTCTCCAGTCCCGTGGTGACACAGTAATGTTGCTGCCATATGTTCTGATACTAATAATGAAACCCACATAACAGTGTTTTACTGGTCGATTAAAACCTTTTCTTGTCTCTTCGTCTCCAGTTCACTACAGAGCCTTTGTGTCTTCTCCCTCCTTTAAGGCCTTCGAAGGCACCATCACCATAGATATCCAGGTAACCCAATAAATGACTGGTCAAATAATTGCATCCCTATTATGTCATTGTAAAAGAATTCTCTGTGGGTCTTTGATGAAACAAACACGACTCATAAGGACGAAGCTGAAAATGATCATTGGATGCAAATGTGAAAATAATCTCACTATGAACTTTGGTGTTTGTTTCAGAACCCAGAGGGCGTGGTGATTAAACAGGTGTCCAGCGTCAGAGCAGTCGATGGACTTTTCCCAGACACATATCTTCTCTCTGAATATGTCAAGTAAGAACATCCTGATTGATTAATTGATCGGTTGTCAGTGCATTCAGTCACCTATTAACTTGTTTTATCTAACAGTCCAACAGCGGTACATGAGATATTGGGGCTTATCATGACACGTGGAAAAGGATGTAGTAGGTTGTTTATTTACATCCAGAATTACCCAAAAACAACCTAGAGATTGAACGAGCCGGGTCAGCACGACTAACCTGACCGGGGCTGGTTGGGTTGGGTTTTAATTTTCAGGCCTGTTGAGAACTCTAGCTTGAATTAAGCAGCTTAGAAACTACTCAAACGGGTGATCTAGGGTTGGGGTTATATGAGAGACTGAGACTGGCTTTCATTTTCTCAAACCTGCAGCCAAACCGGGCCAGTACAGGTGACTCTATTTTAGATACATGATATATGAGAAGACACAGATTAAAACCAAGACTTTCACCCTAAACTGTGGTGACTCTGATTACATAGAGCATTTTAACCTTTACTTAAGTCACCAAATCCAACGTTGCAAGATCCAAAAGTCTCTGTATCGTTTGTTTGTGCAGTGAAGGAAAGTGGACGTTGACCGTGAAGTTTGACCACTGGTCACAGAACACATTCAGCTCCCAGTTTGAGGTCAAGAAACATGGTATGTGACCTTTTTTTATTATTATTATTTGCTTTACACATCAGTAGCAGCTTGTTGTCACACTTGACCTTACTGTAGGTACAACCATCAAGGAACACAACAATAACACTTGTTCTGTCTTGAGCCAATTGACAGTTATACATTACCCTCCCTCTGAAACAAGAAATACTTTTGTTTTGCCCAAAGCTACAAGGACACAAATATTAACACGTATTTCACAACGGCACACCAGTACATTGTGTTATTTCTGAACACTTAACATTGTGGTGTGTTGTGTTTCAGTGCTTCCTGCCTTCAACGTCACATTGACTCCCAGGAAGTCCTACCTCGACCTGCAGGACACTGAGCTGGCCGTAGAGATCTCAGCCAGGTCGATCACTCACTTCCTATCGACCCATCGAAGCCTTTTAAATCTCCTGTGCTCAGTTTTTTTTATCTTAGTGTTAAATGAAGTGACTGTGTCTCAGGTACCTGTATGGAAAGCCGGTCGAGGGGACGGCCTACGTGGTGTTTGGAATAAAGATGAACAAACAGATGACGAGGCTGCCGACAATGAAGCAGGTCACAAATGTGAGTCACAACTCCGTCCCATAGTTCAACATCTGCAACTAAAAACTGCATCAGGTTTCGTTAGCGTTCTCTGGTGTGTCACAGCTGCTCAATTAATCGAATGCAACATCCAAATGACAGGACCTGCAATTGGTTTTGATGAAGGTAAAATGTGTCTCAACCAGTGTTGATGGTGAGCTTGTTTAGCTAATAATTAGGTTTTCTTATAAAACCTGTTTTTCTGATTCATAAGAAAACCTAGCTATTGAAAAAATGGCAGATATATTGAATTCCATTGTGATATGTGAATTTCTTCTACCTCTAACCTGAAGGTGTTGGGGTTAGCATGCTAACCAGCTAGCCCTGGCCCATCTCGTCACATTTCCGATAGTGACTCGCTGCAGCTTCCTGTCTGCCTCCTCCAGGGCCGTTGTATAGGAGAGAAAGGTGATGATAATTCTAGGGGCCCAGCGCCCAGTAGGGCCCACAAAAAACCCCAGTAGTCTAATCTTTGTATGACTGAATTATTCTGCCCTGACTAATACTCATAGTAATGCTGCATTAGCATCAAAACAAAGTAGGCTAAATAAAAAATGATAATACATAGTAGTCTACGAAAAAAAGTGGAGAAGTCAGGGGCCCACTTTAGTATTCTTTCAGGGGCCCCAGAATTCCTAGCAACGGCCCTGGCCTCCTCTGAAGACTTAGAGGACACATTATACCTTCTATAGTCTCATAAATACCACAATGGTTGAAGGTCTCGTCAAGCAGCAGTCACCACCACCTGCTCCCACTGACAGACCCACATTCAGCCGCTTTAACTCAGATGTAATTGGCGATTTGTATCTTCATCCCATGTTTTGTAAAATGACTGTACGGCCTCTTGTCTCCCTGTAGCTGGACGGAGGAGTCGTCACTCTGAGCACGGCGGAGATCAGGAGAGCTTACCCCGACATTAGGTCTTTGGTGGGCAACTCTGTGTATGTGAAGGCCTCTGTCCTCACCAAGACAGGTAGGTTAAATATACAGTACATGGAAAAACAACGCAGATAAGCGCAGACTGCACATAAAGGCAGGTGATTTCCCATCAATAAAATCAATCACTTATTGGGACACATGTAGTATAGAAACATGATACTGTTCTCCATGAGTTAGTTTATCTATTATGAAACCACCTCCTGTGATGTTTGTTCAGTCTGGTTTGTTTGCACGGCCTGAAAAGATCAAACTTCCCAATGTGTTGTAATCAGGCCTGAGTTAGGACACAACACAACTCGGACAGATCAATGGATGATCATCTGCAGCAGCTCAAATATGAAGCTCTGACTTTCCTCTGTGTCACAACTCGGGGAATCATTGGGGACGTCGTTAAAATCTTTATTTTTTCCCAACAGAATGTTACAGATGTGTAATCTCTCCCCTGCAACACAGAAAATCCCTTTTTTTTGTCTCGAAATGATTCAGGTCATTGGTTATTTACTTTTCTATGACCTCTGTGTTTTTCCTCTACAGGCAGTGACCTGGTTGAAGCTGAAAAGAGTGGGATTAAAATCGTGGAGTCTCCCTATGTCATAACCTTCAGAGACACAGCAAAATACTTCAAACCCGGCCTGCCCTTCGACCTAGCGGTGAGAACAGAGGGCTGTGTTTGTTTGCATTCTTTATTTGATCATGAAATGCAACTAAATCCCCCCCCAAAAGGTTTTCAAATTATTATTAAAACAAACAAACAAAACACAAACTCACAAACACAAATTCCCACCAAAAAAAAATCACACAGTCATGATTGCAGCTCCCTCAACACATGCACTATTGATTGATTGGTGACTGTGTGTGTGTGTGTGTGTGTGTGTGTGTGTGTGTGTGTGTGTGTGTGTGTGTGTGTGTGTGTGTGTGTGTGTGTGTGTGTGTGTGTGTGTGTGTGTGTGTGTGTGTGTGTGTCTATGATGTCAGATGAGATTGACTCCAGCCCTCTGCAATGCCCTCTGGATGGATGGATGGATGGATGGATGGATGGATGGGATAGGTGGGTGGGTGGGGGGTTTAGTAGATGATGGATGGATGGATGGATGGATGGATGGATGGATGGATGGATGGATGGATGGATGGATGGATGGATGGATGGATGGATGGATGGATGGATGGATGGATGGATGAATGGATGGTTTAGTAGATGGATGGATGTGTGGGTGGTTTAGTGGATGGATGGATGTATGGATGGATGGTTTAGTAGATGGATGAATGGATGGTTTAGTAGATGGATGGATGTGTGGGTGGTTTGATGGATGGATGGATGGATGGATGGATGGATGGATGGATGGATAGGTGGGTGGGTGGGGGGTTTAGTAGATGATGGATGGATGCATGGATGGATGGATGGATGGATGGATGGATGGTTTAGTAGATGGATGAATGGATGGTTTAGTAGATGGATGGATGTGTGGGTGGTTTAGTGGATGGATGGATGGATGGATGGTTTAGTAGATGGATGGATGGATGGATGGTTTAGTAGATGGATGGATGGATGGGTGGACGGATGGTTTAGCAGATGGATGGATGGATGAATGGTTTAGTAGATGGAAGGATGGATGGATGGATGGATGGATGGATGGATGGATGGATGGGATAGGTGGGTGGGTGGGGGGTTTAGTAGATGATGGATGGATGGATGGATGGATGGATGGATGGATGGATGGATGGATGGATGGATGGATGGATGAATGGATGGTTTAGTAGATGGATGGATGTGTGGGTGGTTTAGTGGATGGATGGATGGATGGATGGATGGATGGATGGATGGATGGTTTAGTAGATGGATGAATGGATGGTTTAGTAGATGGATGGATGTGTGGGTGGTTTGATGGATGGATGGATGGATGGATGGATGGATGGATGGATGGATGGATGGATGGATAGGTGGGTGGGTGGGGGGTTTAGTAGATGATGGATGGATGGATGGATGGATGGATGGATGGATGGATGGATGGATGGATGGATGGATGGATGGATGGATGGTTTAGTAGATGGATGAATGGATGGTTTAGTAGATGGATGGATGTGTGGGTGGTTTAGTGGATGGATGGATGGATGGATGGATGGATGGATGGTTTAGTAGATGGATGGATGGATGGATGGTTTAGTAGATGGATGGATGGATGGGTGGATGGATGGTTTAGTAGATGGATGGATGGATGAATGGATGGTTTAGTAGATGGATGGATGTGTGGGTGGTTTAGTAGATGGATGGATGGATGGGTGGATGGATGAATGGATGGATGATTTAGTAGATGGATGGATGGATGGATGGATGGGTGGGTGGATGGATGGATGGATGGATGGATGGATGGTTTAGTAGATGGATGAATGGATGGTTTAGTAGATGGATGGATGTGTGGGTGGTTTAGTGGATAGATGGATGGATGAATGGATGAATGGATGGATGGTTTAGTAGATGGATGGATGGATGAATGGATGGGGGGATGAATGGGTGGATGATTTAGTGGATGGATGGGTGGATGGATGTATCAATGTAAGTAAGACTGTCATATAGGGGTGCTTTCTTCTTCTTCTTAAGCTCTTGTGGGTCCTTCGCTCTCTCTCTCTCTCTCTCACTCTCTCTCTCTCCAGATCCAGGTGAGCCTCCATGACGGTTCCCCGGCCCACAACGTCAAGGTTAAGGTGAATTTGCAGGACTCACCACTGGTCGTCTCCTCTGGCTCCACCCGCACTGTCTTCAACATGCCCAACGATCAACGACCACAAACCATCACTGTTAGTACAAACACACTCTGCTCCTTCACTTTTACCTTATAATATTGACGTTTTTTATTGTCCTTGTATTTGCAAACAGTTTTTCATGCTTCATACCTTTGCAGGATTTTTTTTTCTGCCATGGACAAGGCAGAAGAAATAAAATTGGACAAAAAATGTTTTGCATTTACATTTAATGAAAAACACAAAGTCTATTGTGTCTCTTTATGAGTTTGAACAGTGCTCTCAGATAAATGATGAGATCTGGGGCATTAAAGATTCTTGTGTGTTGGTATTGTTTTTGTTTTTTTTTACCTTCACGTGACTGTGAGGTGTTTGTAGATGACTGTTGTGTCTGTTTTCCAGGTGGAGACCAACCAGGATGGTCTGAGACCAGAGCAGCAGGCCAGACAACACGTCACCATTCAGCCGTATGTTGCCTATAACGCGGATCGTAGAAACTACCTGTACATCTCTGCAGGGACCAACAAAGTGTCTCTAGGAGAGTCGGTGTCCCTGCAGCTCACCATCAACACTGCAGACAAGAGGCACAGAGACTTCATCAAACACATCACCTACCTGGTGAGACGAGAGTCAACACACACGGGAATAAACCTGTAAGAAAGTATACTGATCGTGACTTTGTCCTTTCCCTCTCAGGTTATCAGTAAGGGCGAGATCGTCGAAGCGAAGCGACTGGGCGTGGTCGATCAAACGGTCACCAGCATTCCTGTGACAGTCACTGCAGACCTGATGCCATCGTTCCGGGTCGTGGCGTTTTACACCATCCCCTGGGCCGGATTGGAGGAGGTGGTGTCGGACTCCATCTGGATGGATGTGGTAGATTCCTGTGTAGGAGGGGTGAGTGTTCAGCATCACTTTTCCCCAATGTAATCAACACCGATCTGTTTGTTTAGTTTCCTGTTCCTTGTGTTCTGTGTGTTGTAGCTTAAAGTCGGGCCAGCGAGCGACACAGTCAAAGACTACGAACCCGGGGAGAGCTTTAATTTACGAATTAGAGGTGACCCAGGGTCAAGGGTCAGCCTCGTTGCCGTGGACAACGCAGTCTTCCTCCTAAAAAAGGACAGACTCACACAAAATAAGGTGTGTGAGTTTTGAGGGTATCCAATCCAACGCGAACCTGCTTCATACTTTCATCGTTTCACTTTCGTTGTTGTTGATGAATTCTGCAAAGAAAAACACAGATCTTTGTGTTGTTCTGTAGTTCTGCACCAATCACCCAAGTTTTCATTAAAAAAAAACCCACATGTCCCTTTTATCCCCATGTTTTCTCAGATATGGAACACAGTTGAGCAGGGAGACATTGGCTGCACCCACGGGGGAGGGAGAGACGCCAAGGGGGTGTTCAAAGATGCAGGACTGCTCTACACCTCCAATGCCGGGGTCAAAACTGATCCCAGACAATGTACAGTGTAACTGTGTGTTTGCATAGAAGTTGTTATAGGTGGTTTATGTCCCTGGACAAACAGTGAATAATGAAGAGTGCAGCACTGAAGCCAAATGAAAGCAGTATATTTTGAGCAGTGGATTGTATGCAAGGCTGAATGCCAATATTTTTCAGTCAATAGCTCATGGTCACTCCTGTCTTCTCCTCAGCCCTGCAGTGTCAAGGCAGTGCCAGAAGGAGGCGTTCTGCTGACCTGTTGCAGCGTAAAGCCCAGCTGGGTGAGTGTGTGTGGGGCTGAGACTTTGGTCCGTGTCGGTTTGTGGCAAACACTTGTTCGCACCAGTCACTAGAAGAAGCCCACCCCGTTATAGAGAACTTAAAAGGGATAGTTAGTTAGCAGTAGGTTCGTTACCTTTATTTGTCGGTGCAACCTATTTTTAGAATGGTGGAGCAGAGCCGTGAGCTGCTCAGAGCTACGCTACGGAGGCTCATGGGATTTCTTGGTTTCCCTCATCAAACTCATCAAATACTGTACGCAATCCAACAACTCCAAAACGCTCTGGCGGACAAGTTGTGACCTGCACATTCACCACTACGAGATAACAACGGAAAGTTATGAGTTATGAGACAGAGTTGTTGGATTTTGTTTATGAAGAGTTTGATGAGGGAAACCAAGAAATCCCATTAGCCTCCGTAGCGTAGCTCTGAGCAGCTTGCGGCTCTGCTCCGCCATTCTAAAAATAGCTTGCACCGACAATTAAAGGTAACAAACCTACTGCTATGACTATAGGGATTATGGCAATGGGCCAATTTGCCAAAATGTTGAACTATCCCTTTGATAGAACATAATAAAATAGTGATAACAGATAACCGATGATGCTGTGTGAGTCTACCACTCCCAGTGACCCATTTTGCATCAAACACTAATTTCATTAATTCCTAAGAAGAAAGTGTTGGTTGATGCATCGCTAACAGTGATTACTTCCCCCTGTCTCCAGAGAGTCACTACCAGGAGAAGCTGGAGCAGCGCTGCTGTAAGGACGGCCTCAGGGAGATCCGCATGCCGTACTCCTGCACACGCCGCTCCCTCTACATCACCGAGGGCCGGGAGTGCATCCTGGCTTTCCGCTACTGCTGTGCCACCTTCAGGAGCCAGGTATATGACACTGCAATACCCACCACCCCACCACCCACAACCACAGCTGCCCCCACCACCTCAACTGCCGCCAAGATCCCCATTGTTGCCTTCGGACGTCACTCTCTAAGGGAATTTGGTGAACGACGAGTCTATATGCGTAAGTACCATAATTCCACCTCACCAGCTCAAAAGATAACTTCAAATGTTCTGACAGGATACTTTCAAATTCAGTGTAGGAGTGTCATGTTTACCATGTCTGCCATGCACATTTGCTCATTTTTTACATACCACAAACTACTGGCAATGGGCATGGTGGTGTGCATCATGAATATTATGATGTTACAAGTTTTACTTGTGCAGAAAATGCACACAATTATAGCAGTTGTTAATTATACACACATACATATAAATTATACATTTTTACGTTCATAATATCAAGACTTTGTTTTTTGTTCTTTTTCCTCGATAAGTCATTAAACCATTTTAAAAATGTAACAACTCAGGAAAGATGAACAATCGTCCACTAGAGACAACTACGGATGTCACAAAAAGCCAAACTGGACACAGCAACAACGTTATTAACAGCACATAAAATGTAAATATAGGCACAAATATTTAAACAGTTGACACAAGTTGCAACATATGTAATCTTACTTTTTTATCTCAATAACAAAAGTAATGATATACACCTTGGTACTATTGCTAATCACATATAATATGTCTTCACCCAACAGGAGGTCACAGCCTAGACACACCTATAAAGTCCGTTATGGTAGATCTGCAACCTAGATTTGAAACTATGATGGTAACAGCGGCGCAATCACCAGCACGCATGCCGGTGGAAGAGGAGGGCGAGGAAGAGGAGGAGGACGACCTTCTCTTCCAGGACGAAGATGACGTGTACGTTCGTTCCAAGTTCTTCGACTCATGGTTGTGGAACGATTTCAAGCTGCCCATCAAGGTGGATGGAGACGGGTGAGTAGAAGATTATAAGTTTTGCCTCAAGCTTTTTTTATTTATAGTAGTATATTTTCATTTTTTTTATTGGTCCGAGGGCAGATGGAGTGCAAATTGGCATGGAAAAGGGTCAAATTAAATTAATAAATCAATGGAGAATTGAATGAAAGATTAGAATGAATCATCCTAAAATAAAATACTATGACTTTGACAGCAGGTGACTCAATTTGGTTGAGTTCGAGATTCATCTCTACAGGAAAAATGGTTCCTCAATCATGTTGTCTATCAACTTGTAGATCCATAAAGAGCTGTAAATTATTGGCCCAGCTTCATGGGTCCTTATTAGTCCTGGTTTCTATTTGGAGGCATATACAATCACTATAGTCCATCAGATGGAAACACCAGACCATCTCGTCATGTGAGACAAAACATGGACGGGATGTAACACAGTCATTAATCTCATCAACAGGTTGGCCTCTTTGACCATTCCACCTAAGACCTTTCCGGACAGCATCACACAGTGGGGAGTTCTGGCCATCAGCGGATCGCCTAAAACAGGTAGGAAGACAGACCTGGACTAATGCTAAGCTAACAGTATCCTACATATATTTGTAATAATGTCTGAATCAAGTGATATTCACGTAACAATAAACCAAACAAGCTCACCTCATTTACACAAATTTAACCGATAGCTGTCTTAACAACTTCTAAAGTCAAGAAGCTTTGAACTTTTTTGTGCCACAAAAACATTTGTTTTTGTTTTGGGTATTTCCTTGAAAAATGTAATCTTATATATATAATTATAAATAATATTATATTATATTATATTATATTATATTATATTATATTATATTATAATGAGTTAAAGTCAGTTCTGGTGGCAAAAATAAGTGATTAAAAACAAGCTGGATTTGACTGACTTGATCTTTGATTAAAAGTTGAAACTGTAGTTGAAAAAGTAGAACCAATGAAATCATGATAAATCTGTTGACTTTCCATTCTGCAACTAAATTGTTTTCACTTTGCAAAAATGTGCAAAATCTGCGGGTTTAACTCTAAACAACCGAAGTGTTACAAACACACATGCACAATCCCAAACGTGCAACCACCCCCATTTGAGACAAACTCTTTGTAAAAATGGGCTGTACAAATAAACTTATCTTTTCTTCCTCGGCTTCTGTAGGTTTCTGCGTGGCTGAGCCTTACAACGTGAGAGTGTGGAAGCGTTTTTTCGTGGACCTGAAGCTGCCATATTCAGTAGCAAGGAACGAACAGATCGAGATTAAAGCTGTGATCCACAACTACGACACCATCAACTTAAACGTAAGAGAATAAACCTTCATAAAAAGTTACTTCACTTAGAGATATTCAGTAAATACATCTACGTATACAGATTGCATTTGATGTGTTTACTTTGATCAGTGGCTTAGTTTGTTGTGTTTGCATTAACACAAAGTGCAGCTGAGGCCAATGTGAATGCCTTAAACCAAAGATGTGGACAAGTTGAAATTTTGACCATAGTCATTACGATGCATCCTCAGGAGAAGAGAGACATTTCTCTCAGAACCTCCTTTGTATAATATCATGAAATCTTTATCTTACCTTGTGAAATGCCTTAAAGCAGAAGTAAGCGATCCGGCTGTTTTGGCTAACTTCCTGTCATCGGATGGAGTTAGCAGTCCCCGCCCTCGTCCCTACGTCACCACATTCAAGCGCATCCCTTGGCTGCACGCACAGAGAGGACCGCCCCTTTATGCCGTTCTCTCTCCTCATTGGATAAAGGTTGTAGGATACAAGGAAAGTTTTCTCCTCGGCTTACAGCAGAGCAGAGTGACTGACAGACCCGTGTTTCAGACCAAACACTCTATATAAGTGATTGCTGTCGGAAGATATAACTATTTAAGACTTATATTAACATAAACATTCCGCTTACTTCTGCTTTAAGATAATTATGTTGGTTATTGGCGTAATTGAAATAAATAAAACTGAAATCTACTACAAATGTCTGCCCAAATGAAGTCATTAGCATTTATCGTTTTGAACACTGTGGATACCTACCAGTACCAAATGTCATAGCACTTCAGTAAAAGCAAATAAATGAAGACAAGTCTGGAAATCACAAGTAAAGCAACAGTTTCCACAAACGTGTGTTTGCGATCGCCTGTACAAAGTTTCATGCCAATTCCTGTAATGTTTGTCGGTCAGCTAGCCACAATTAAACAATGCAACTAGTAGAGATCTTACCCTGTTAAGTGCCTTTAGATAATGTGGATTATGATTTGGCGCTCTGCAAATACAATTTCATTGAATTGAATCTAGCAAGGTTAAGTTATTTGTACATTTTGCTATTGCTACATGGCTAACACCAGCAACAGCTGTTTATACTAGTCTTGAAAAAGTTTAGCCTCGAACATCAAAAAACAACCCTCCCCAATTTTTCTCACTTAAATTGTTCTGCCGAAGTTAGCATGCTTACCAGGTAGCCTTTGGCTCTTGTCGCTTTCCGATACCGAGTCACTATAACGTCCAGTCTGCCCTGAGGAAGTACCGCTGCTCACAGGGTGTATTATAACCGCTTGTCTTGTAAGCGCTGTGATCCCCAAAGCTCTTGCAAAGAGCGGTAAGTGAAGCACGAACACTGGCTATGCAGCAACAGCAAAACTTACAAATAGCTCAATTGATGCTGTTAAATAATAACAATGAAAAAATCTAGCAACATCGTTGATTGTATTGTGGTTGGTTCTGCTCAGGTGAGGGTGATACTGACGAAGACAGAAGGCATGTGCAGCGTGGCCTTTAAGACCAAACACATACAGCAGGTGCAGGTTCAGGCCGGCTCTTCTGTAGCGGTGCCTTACACCATCGTCCCACTGGTGGTGGGAAGGCCTGTCCTAGAGGTGACTGTACTGGCGGCCGACGAGAGGGGAGGAGACCGCATCCGGAAAACCCTACGAGTGGTGGTGAGTGACAGATGATGATAGAAAAATATCATCTACAAACAGAAATGGCTGCTGGCAAGCTAATATTCCTTGAATCTTGCAGTACTACTATGGTCCCAAAGCTATTTTTTATAGACAACATTGAAGTGCAATTTGAGATCAAACCAGATGAATATAATGTATGTGTTGTTTTTGATAAAAAACAGATGGAAGGAGTGCAAAAGACTGAAGTTGTCACTGAGGTGTTGGATCCATCTGCTCATGGAGGTAAGGATGATTGGAGCGTTGCATGATTTCCAATTATTATCTCCTGTCAACTGCTTGTCCCACCCTCTCTACTCAGCAGGAAATGGTTTAGTGCCTCTCCAAAAATTGTGATTGTGATGTAAAATCAAACCTCAAGCAAAAGATACTAAAGATCGACATTTTCTAAAAGGCAGAAACACCTGTAGTATAAGCATAGTAAGGAACTTCTTTTACTCAAACCAGCAGTTTGCCTGGTGTTTTGGCTGGACCACGACAACAGTGTCAACTTCATAAAACAATAAAAGAAATGTGGTTGTCACTGACTGACTGAGTGATGAAGTTGCACCATTGGCCCTTTGGCTGAATGAAAGTGTGACAGTGGTGGTCCTGTCACTATGCCTCCAATTGATCATGTGCCCTGGCAGTGGCTCAGGTGGTAGAGCGGGTCGTCCAATGATCAGAGGGTTGGCGGTTCGAATCCCGGTTCGGTGTGAATGGGTGAATGCAATGTACTGTAAAGCGCTTTGGGTATCGTTCAGTAGTAAAGCGCTATATAAATACAGACCACTTACTTGGCCAAGGGGATGTCCCTTTGGGTGACTGGCAAGCACGCATGACTCTTGCCCGGGAGGTGTGGGTTCAATCCCCGCCCGGGCCCTCTTCACCTTGCCACAAAAGGAATCAAATTAGTCTGGTCATTCCTTTCTGACCTCAAAGCATTCCCCTCCACAGCTGCTCCTCATTGGATACTTTTTGGTTTTTGGCTACATCTTTAGAGGAAATTGGATTGGCTTGGATCCTCCTCAGGTCTGGCAGAGGTTGTCGTCAAGTCTTATATAATGGCTTTGTTCACCTTCACTACAGGTTCACACACAGTTCGTATCAGGCCTGCCAAACTGGAGTCAATTGTGCCAAACTCTTCTCCAGAGGCATTCATGAGTGTCAGAGGTCAGTGACTCTGTTGCAGAACCGCGATAAGGATTAGAAGTTAACCTTTACAGGATAGAGCGATTCTTGATTTCACCTTTTCGTCCCCAGGCAACCTGTTGGCAGACAGCATTGATAACTCCATTAGTGACGACTCTCTGGCGTCTCTCATCCGGATGCCCGGTGGCTGTGTGGAGCAGAACTTGGCCAGAATGACTCTGCCGGTCATCGCGACACTCTACCTGGATCGAACCAACACCTGGCAGAGCGTGGGGGTGCAGCGCAGGGAGGAGGCCGTTGGCTACATCAGGAGAGGTGAGAGAAAACAACAAATGGATGAGGCAGACAAATACCTACAACATGGATGGATGGATTCTTATGTGGTGTTTTGTGTTTTCAGGCTATGAGAACCAGCTTGCGTACAAAAGAAACGACGGCTCCTATCCCCCCTACAGACGGGAAGGTGCAAGTACATGGTACTGTCAAAGAGTAACATTACATTTCAAATCAGAAACAAGAAGATTAAATGTTCATAAAAGATTGTGTTATCAGAATCATCCTTTTATCAAGACTATGAACACTTCTAACCAACTTCAATCACATGTTCTTTCCAGTTATTTTGGTTTTCAGTTTTGTAAGAACAGATACCTGGTTTAAAAGAAAGAGCCGATCTAATATTCCACAACTGAACAATGTTATTGTGCCAGATTTTCCAGATATGCCAAAGAAAAAACAATTTTTGTTTAAAGGTTAGGGTTTGAGTGACTAAGTTTATAAGTGACTTAACGCAGACTCATCTGATTATCAGGATCACGGCGTACGTGGTGAAGGTGTTCTCCATGGCTTACACCATCGGCGGCGTCGTCAAGCAGCAAGTGTGTGACCCTCTGCTCTACCTGCTGCAGCACAAATACCGGGCGTTTCCGGGAACTTTCATAGAGTCAAACCCAGTTTACAGCACCACAATGACGGTGAGACACACACACACACACACACACATTTCTTTCTTTCATCTTTGCTCAAATCTTCTTGCTCCTGTTTCAATTAATGGATATTACAATACGATATGATACGACACTTGATACCACAGTTACACCTTGGCAAAACTTCTTCAAATTTGGCATAACCATTCCCTAGGTGAAGTGGCCTTCTTCCCGTCCCAGTGATAGGAGAAGGTCACGGCGGCTGGTCTTGCAGGTGTTCGGACGCGTGCATGTGCGATCAATCAAAAAGTGCCCAAGACGAGGTTCCAATAGTAAAAACAACATTTATTAACAACACAATACCTCTTGCGTGTAGTGGCAGGCATGACACGAAACGACACGATGACACGGTCAAAAACTGTGTGCCTTCGGACCAGCAACACCTGGCACTGATTGTCTGGGTTTAAATCACCCCCGCGACCCAGAAGCGTGTGATGTCACTTCCGATGTCAACGGAGGTTATCACAATAAAATAGAAAACAAAATAAAGCTAAAATGGCTCCTACACCTAGGATTCAAGGATGAATTGCTTAGATTTTGGTGGCCAAAGGTCAAAGGTCGGGGTCACAGTGACCTCACAACGTACAGCTTTGGCCTAGCATGCAATGCAATACCTCCACAATGTCTTGAGAGACTTTGTTCAAATGTCTTTGGTAGAAATGTTCACTTGGAGTCAAAGATATATTGATTAGATTTTTGTAGTCAAAGGTCAAGGAGGATTCAAGATTTAATAAAACCCTTTATTTCCTGTGTGTGTTTTCCAGGGCGGTCACAAGGGCGATGATCCTGAAATAACCCTGACAGCCTTCGTCCTCATAGCGCTGGCTGAGGCCAAGCAGGCCAGGATTCAATGCAGTGATCCAGGCGTGAACTTGGAGGTAATTGACAGGAGGAAAAACAAAAACAGCGAGAGGCCTGAATGTGTCAAGCTGTCTTTTAATCCATAAAATTTGTGTTTTGTGTCCTGTAAGGATGCCATGACTAAGACAGCTGCATATCTGACGAGAGCACTGGCAAAGCCGGGGAGGAGGCCGTACACGGTGGCCATCGCCTCGTACGCACTGGCTCTGACTCAACCTTCCACCCTGCCAACTGTTTTACTCAGAGCAGCAGCTCCAGGTTTGATGTGGATTCAGTCTAATTTTGTTGCTAAAAGTAAACAAACGAGGATGTAGTTGATGATAAGAATAGACAACATTGTGATGTGGTGAATGAATGACGGTGTGTGGTTCTTCTCCACCAGGTGGCACCCACTGGCCCGACCGTCAAAACCAATTTTTCACCTTGGAGGCGACCGGCTACGCCCTGCTGGCTCTGGTGAAGATGGGACGCATACAGGAGGCAGCCGCGCCTTTCAACTGGTTGAACAGCCAGCGAAGAAGAGGCGGCGGCTTCGGGCCCACCCAGGTGTGATAATCTAGCTGTTTTTTTTTACCTGCTTCATGTCTGATAGATGGGCCGGCCTGATGTTGCTATACAGATGTTCATTCCTTCCTCTTATGGAAAGTTCTGATCTTTCAGCTGCATCAAAACGTTTTGCACCAAATTTCAGTTTGATAGAATCACAATAAGTGATCACAAATGTTCACTTTTGTTTCTTGGATGGTTTTCAGTGTTATCCTTCCATTCATCATCTTTAAATTTCTTCCATATGAACTTCTTTGAATGTGGAACGAACATTCACTTGGACTCAAGAATCAAAGGTCAACGTGGGTGTCGACCTCACGAAACCTGGTTTTGGCCATAGGAGCACAATATTTCCAAATAAACTTGAAGTAACTTCCTTGAATTTGGCACAAATATTCCCTTGGACTCAAGGATAAACTGACTCAATTTTGGTGGCCAAAGGTCAAAGGTCAGGACCAGTGTGGCCTTACACAAAACAGTTTTGGCTTTGTGAATGCAGTATCTCAGGACGGAGCGCTTTCAGGGAATCTCCTCAAATTTGGTACAAATGTTCACAAAACCCTTTTTAGCCATTACTGAAAACATCACACAGCAATAGTGAAACGATTTCACACAAGCATTTCATATTTTATCAGACTGCACAAAAAGAGAGCTAGTCTGAGTAACAGAAGCAGACGACCATAAGGAGGTGGTTCTAGTCTGATGGATTGAAATGTTGGGGAACTGCTAGTTTTTATACATGTTACATTTGATGACAAGATCATAAATACTTGGGAAATATCACTTTAAATGTTCTGTTTGGTTTTATATTGAAATATTAAACAGCTCTTGATGAAATTTCTTTTCTTTCTCTTTCGCCTCCCAGTCCACCATGGTGGTGCTCCACGCACTGTCCGAGTACCTCATTAAGAGACCCTCCCCTGATGATGTTAGTCTGGACGTGGATATCAAGATACCTGGACGCACTCAAATCGACGCCCATTTCGACACCGGCACCGCCTACGTGGCTCGTACATCCAAGGTGAGGCCTTGAGAGGAGCCTGAAGTCCATTGTTATTGAAGTTGTAGCTGAGTGTGTTATGAAGTTCAGATTTGCGCCGCTAACAGCTGTTTGCGTTGTGTAGCTGCCCGCTGACGCTGAACTGCTGGTGCAGGCTCGAGGGAACGGACAGGGAATAGTGGAGGTACGATCACAGGACTCTGTATCATGAACAGGACTGACATGACTGGTGTATAAATAAGTAATGACGTTATTTAATTTTTAATCCAAGGTGGTGACCCATTACAACCAAATGCATGAGGTGGATGAGAAAAGGCCGTGCGAGCATTTTGAGCTCAGCGTCGCAATTGAGGAATCCAGCGGTAACTCGACTTGTTGCTTTTAAATGTAGAAAATGCACCAAATGTCACATAAACAATGACATTTAAACTACCTTTAGGAAACTATACTAAAACTATACTTTTAAAATATCATTTAATTGTTTTTAACCTGATGGATTTTCACCGCTCTTGTTTTTTCCGGCAGTGTAGACGCTTTCTAATAATAAGAGTAAACTTAAAGCCCCACCCAGAAGTTAAGGCCAGAAGTTAAGGAGTCATATTTTACAAACCAGGGTATTCAGTGAGTCACACACAGGCAAAAACATAGGTGCTTTATTAAACAAGCATATATTGACTGGAACATTGCTCACATTGTTTGTTTTTCATTGTCAGATAGAGGAGCTTTGTGAAGTTCTTACAGTGCAACATGTTATATCTGTTGGAAGGCAAGCAATGCCACATTTATAGTACTGACTTATGTTAATTCTTAATGTCAAGCAATTGTCTACTTTAAACAAGGAATCAGATTGCATCATACCATGCATTGTATGCATTGTTCCTGACTCATATCGTACCCCATGTATCGGATTGTCTTATATTGTAAAGGTGCACATGCACTCATAATTATTACCTTTTGTGAATGTGATTTATTTCCACTATTATAGAGTATTTTTTTTTTCATGATCTGAAAACAAACAAAACCTGAAAATATTTCTAAGATTTTTAAAATTTCATATTAAATGAAAAACAACAGATACCTAATATCTCCAACTGAAGATTATATCATTATTACTAATGACCTAAAATGTGACATAACTAAGTAATTATATAAATTTTACTCATACAGACCATTTGAAAACAGCAATTACAAAATTGTGATCAAGACAAAGCAGCAAACAATCACACCTGAAAACACAGAATAACTCACAAAGCTGGTAAAAATGAAAAATAATGCATAAAGGTATGAACTATTAATCAAGTAAACCCGATTCTAATAGTTTCTTTGTCTCTGTCCTGTAACAGAAGCACCACCAGCAGATGCAATAAAGACCTATCAGATGACTATCAAAGTGAGGTGAGTCATTATCATCGCCTTACATGTTTCTTCAGGACGTTGAACCTGTTTGACTTTTAAATATTTAAACAGCACAGGGAAGACAACAAATGTCTTAGTGATGATAAATGTCATATTTCCTGTGTCTTATGTGTTGTGTGTTACTACCTCCCTGTTCTGATCTTTTGGTGATCAATACCCCTGTTTTGTCTGTTGACGTCCTCTCCCTTCGTCTGGCAGAGCTTTAGGGCCCAGAGATGTCAGGATGGTGATCCTGGACGTCAGTCTGCCCACTGGCTTCACCCCAGAAAACTCCGACCTGGAGCTGGTAATAAACCCACATCTGAAAACACACACACAAAGATCAGTGTTGTTGTACTGTTTAAGAGTCCAAAAGCACAAAAAGAATCAGTTATTTTGTTTCTACTTTGGAAAAAACAAACATTTGAAGTGTAATGTCGCTGTTACACACTTGTGGCTTTAAAGATCAAAATTTCCTCTCTCAGTTTCACTCTGGAGCTCTGGTAACAACTGGTTCGTGTCAGCCAATCAGAAGACAGGAGGCTCTGAGCCTGTCTTCTGATTGGCTGATTGATTTCAGAGTGATCCAATAACAATAGAGCAGATTTCAGGTAACAAACAAACAAACAAACAAAAAACTGGCAAGTGTTGGATGTTTGGATCCAGGTGGTGAGGGGGCGGGGCTTTTTTGTGACATCACAAAGTGACAGGAAGTCCCGACGGCTGGTTTTAAGGATCAGTTTCTGAATACAGTGTGCATTTCTCTGTGGACTGAGGCTTTGATACTTTCACAGTATTAATATAGAACCTAGAGCTGCTTTATAATCACACTACACATGGACATCTACCTTTATACTGTATGGAGCTTTAACACAAACATCTACCTTTATACTGTATGGAGCTTTAACACAAACATCTACCTTTATACTGTTTGGAGCTTTAATACAAACATCTACCTTTATACTGTATGGAGCTTTAACACAAACATCTACCTTTATACTGTATGGAGCTTTAACACAAACATCTACCTTTATACTGTATGGAGCTTTAACACAAACATCTACCTTTATACTGTATGGAGCTTTAATACAAACATCTACCTTTATACTGTATGGAGCTTTAACACAAACATCTACCTTTATACTGTATGGAGCTTTAACACAAACATCTACCTTTATACTGTATGGAGCTTTAATACAAACATCTACCTTTATACTGTATGGCGCTTTAACACAAGCATCTACTTTTATACCGCATGGAGCTTTAATATAAGGGTTATAAAAGTTAGGGATGCTAAATTAATCTGCATATGTATGTGTGTTTTTTTCCAGTTGTCGAACAAAGTGGACCGTTACATCAATAACTTCCAGATTGTTGATAACCTGAGCGACAGAGGCTCTCTGATCCTCCACGTGTTCAAGGTAACGACACCAGAGTGACTGCTTCTTGAATGCTGTAAATTTGCAATTTGTTGTTGTTCTTTGAAAAACTGGTTTGCTCATGTTGTATTAATGTTTCTTATTGGAAAATCAATTAATCACATCCATCACAGCCATCTTGGATTTTTTTGGGTCAGAAATGGTGAGGTTGTCATGACTTTTCGACTCAGAAATCCATCTTCCAGTTGAAATATGTGACTGGTAACTTCCAGTTTCCCAGTTTAAATGCATCTCCACCAACAAATACCTGCAGCCTGAGCTTTAATCGTTCTCATTTGGCTGTGCTGGTGCTAAACAAACCTCTCCGGGCTGTCACCTCCTCAGGTGGCGCACAGAGAGCCAGACATCTTGATCTTCAGGCTGCAGCAGAGATTTAAAGTCGGACTCCTGCAGCCGTCCTCAGTCACCGTCTACGAGTACTACGACACGGGTAGGACACCAGACCCAGACCTGGACCACAGAGTCCCACTTAGACCCGTCAGTAAATATCGAGGTCTCACCCTGTGTTTTGCTTTGTCCCGTCAGATCGCCGCTGCACTCGGACCTACTCCCCCAAAGAAGACAAAGAGGAGCTCAAGACCATCTGCACTGACAACGTGTGCCGCTGTACTCAGGGTGAGGAGACGCACGGGTCGGAAATATCAGACTTTAGTCGATTTCAGTTACTTTCAGTTTTAGTTCACTGCTTTCTTTTTCCTTTTCCTCACATCTCCAGGAGACTGCTGCATCACTCAACCTGACAATGAAGACTTTCCAAACAAAGAGAGAGAGACGTTTGCCTGCAAGAGCTTACACCATGGTATGAAAGCACACACACACACACACACACACACACACACACACACACACAAATAAACCACACAACCACATACACACACCCACACACTGTCAGCCAAAGTCTCAAGTCATCACTGGGTGATTTCCAGACAAACAATTTTTCAGTATGAGTGGTTAAAACTCCACCTACATCCTGCTACAGGACAAACTGCGAAGGTTTAAATAGAGTCTTGCATAAAACCACCTCTGCAGAGCATCAGTGGTTTTTGTAAAACTGCTCCTGTTTCTTTGTCTCGCTACATGTGGTTTAGGTCCTGATTGCTCAGTAGTTTCTATATGAGGATAACATCTCTGTTGTCATGAAAATCAAAAATCGAATACTCCGAAAGACATGTACAAGGCATTACAAGCGTGTTCACAATTTATTTCATGCACATGTTTTGAACCCAGAGAGTCTTTCTACAATAGATTAAAGTTTCATCTTTTGAAATAAATTATGAAAAAAAAAAAAAAAAACTTTTCCACAATTTTTTGAGATAACCCTGTTGATAATGAATCTCTACAGGAAAATATATGATACATATCATGTATTGGGCAGTAGTAGGGTTATTATTAGTAGTAGCGTTATTAGTATTATTACAGGTCTTAAAGCAACGGTTTTTAGGTTATGGAATCACTTAGTCATTTCATATTTCCAACACTTTCTCTACAAGTTAGTAAGATAAAGTGCATGTTAAAGAACAATACGATTTATCATCCCTGGGCCATGAACATCTGTAAACATCTGTACGACCTCATCAGAGAGGATTCAACTGTATTGTTCTTGTGCTTCAGTTCTCAAGGTGAAGGTGCTGAATGTGAGCCACAGTTACTACGACAAGTACGAGATGGAAATCACACAAGTGATAAAACTGGGTGAGTCACTGCACACACTCGTAGAAAACCACAGAAGTACAGTACGTCGCCATAATCACGCTTGACCCCAGTCCCCACGTGCACATTCTTCTGGTTAATTGTGTATTTGTGCAACACGTGTTTCCACCCTCAGGTGTGGAGGCAGGGATTCGAGACGGCCAAACAAGGTTCTTCATGTCACACGGAGTCTGCAGCGACGGGCTGAGCCTGCAGCCGGGCTCCCACTACCTCATCATCGGCCCCCAAGACGACCAGTGGAAGGTCGACACCGAAACAAACGGGTAACAAAGGCCAAGACTCTATATACACATAACGAATATAGACCATGACCATATTAATAGGAACACCTGGTAAATCTAATGTTGTCTAGTGCAACAGTTCAGTTGTAATAATGTTCAGTTGTTGTGCCTTAACATTCAATTTTAAATGAAATTTCTGATGGTTCAAACTGTATAAATTTAAAGGAAAAGTGGCAGAACTGTTGTGCTTTAGATTGTCTTGGTGTTCCTAATAAACAGGGACAGGGAGTGTAAACATTAGGGCTGTCAATCAATTAAAATATCTGTCCATAGTTTATCTTTTTTATCTGTTGAAATTTCACCTTTAAGGGATTAAATGATGTGGTGTGATGTGATGTGGTTAAAAGTTTGGGAAAGGAATTGTTATTACCATGTTAACTTTGACAGCCCTACTACGGTAAATAATATACTCACAGCTGTTAAACAGGATGGGAGATAAGACAATGTGAAGTCTGAATGTAACTCCGCTCGTCTCTCTTTGCTATTTGTGCATCAGTTACATCTACATGTTGGGGAAGGACACGTGGGTGGAGCTCTGGCCGTCGCCCACAGACTGCAGCAAACCCAGCCTGCAGGCCAAATGCAAGAACATCAACGATGCTGCAAACCAACTGTCGAACGAAGGCTGTCGCCTGTAAAGGTGTGATCGCCGAGTGACAACCACACGACGACCACCTGGTGACCCGCAGGTTTAACCTCTACGATAAAAGCCTCTATGATAACCACACACTATTAAACTCAGCATTTATAAAGCATTCTTACTACACTGATAGCCAGTTAAATGTTTTATTCTGGATTAATAAACTCATCTATAATGTGCTTTTTTCATTTATAAATAAAGTATTATAGCAAATAGAGTCCAGTTATTGAGGAGATGTCAGTGGTTAATGAGGTTTTTTAAGTGTTAGTAAATGATTAACAAACTACTAAAACTTAGAGTATGTTATGTTGAACATTGATGTTGTAATTATGTAATTATTAAGTATTTTTAACTAATGCTTAACAGTGTATTGTTTTTATGAAGTGTTTCTTCTTCTTTTTTCTCAGCAGTTGTTTTTTCACAGTGGAAAAGAGAACTGATTTCATTTAGCTTTTTCACTACTGTTTGGAAATAATAAGAAAGAGGAAGAACCTGTCATGAGCGTCGTAAAACAAACAAATGAAACCGCAGAGGACAGATAAAAATAACACGAAACAGTCAAACTGTGCTGAAGCTGCTGTCTGACATGAACAGAGAAAAGGATGTGACGAGTTTATAGATCGTCATTGTTCCAACAGTGCACAACTTCTACTCACTGTTTATATAAGTGTTTATGATTATTTGAAAGCATGTACAAATAGTTTGTTGTTTTACTTGAACGTCCCATTGTTGTGGTTTATCTGTCTGTTGTTGTCTGTGCTTCAATATGAAATAAGCTTTAAAGCTTACAAAATAAAATACATTCTGTTGACAATCAAAGTCCTTCACAGATTGTTTCAGTTGACTGAATATAAAGTGAACTCTTATAAATGTGTTTTAAAAAATGTTGTTTCAGTTCTTTATAATCACACTCATCTGAATAGATTAAATATGTTTAATCAGTTGTCACCTACATAAACAAGCAACCTACCTGATGTAGGTGACTGCAGGCTTCCTGAGTGATCAGTAGGTTTTGTTGATGGTGCTGTACACAGCAGTCGATTCCTCCCCCGTGTCCTGATGTCTGGTGCTGAGGGGGAATTAAAAATATATGAAGTGTAGATATGAGACATATAAACCAATGCAAACAGTTCAAGAGTTGGTATAAAATAAGTAAGAATACACCAGGTTTATATGAAAGTGACACAAATGTGAATTCTGCTCACCTCTGGGCAGCACGGACACCTCTGATGCTGATCTCACTGTACACGACAACTTCCTCCTCCTCTTTGTCCTCTTGTCTTTTGGGCCCAGCTACTCCAACATTCGAGTAGACACTGTGTTGGCGGTTCTGAGAGAACTTCACAGTGGCATAGTGAACTTCATCATCCTCCTCTTCTTCTTCTTGCTGGCTCTGAGTCAGAATACATGCCAGTGACAAAGAATTAATTTCGTATTTACATTTGGAGGCAACTCCTTTATTTACACAACTCAAGAGTGAGAACACTTCATCCAATCTAGCATTGAAAATCCATGTAACTATGTGATCAGATAAAAATCAGTCCTTCGCAATAGCTGCAAGAAAAGGGGCATTACAGATATTATCAATATAATTACTATGAAATCATAAATTGTCTCTGGTGAAGACTTGATACCAAAATATGTCACAGTTTGTTAGTTTTGAAGGTCTCAAATGACTATATACCATTGCCATTACAATAAAAGTTTGTTAGTTTTGATGTCTGTTATTTTTCAGACCCATACTCTGTAATTTGAGATTGAGTATGGGTCTGACAAAGGTGGATTTTATGTTCTTATTATTTTTTAGTGAAAAATCAATATTACAGTCCCTCAAAATCAAAGTGACAGTCGGAACAATAGTTTTTTCTTCAGTGACTGCCATGTTGCTATATACAAAAACTGTGGTTAGTTCCCCAGTCTTTTGGTCTCACCGCCTTTTTCTCCAGACAGATTTTTTTGGTTGTGTTTCATTTTTGATGTCCTGTTCTGTCAATATTTTTCGTGAAACCTCAATAAAAACTCGAATGTGAAAGAAGGAAGTTGCCCACATTGGAGAGGGAAGTGAAAAATGTGGGTCAAATAGGAAGATGCAGTGGTTTTTACATCGATGTAGTAGACAACTGTTTACTCACCTGTTCAACATTGTCTGGTTTCGCTACAGGCTCAGATGGGTTCCTCTTCTTTCTGATGAGGAGAATGAATTGAAGAACAAAAAAATTAACAAACCTTATTCTGATAAACCATTTTCAATTATCCAATGAAAGGAAAATTCAAGTTTCAAAGAAGATGGGTGTAGCTACAAAAGTCTCTGAGAGGTTGACACCAGGATCTAGATTGACTTGTCTGATATGCAACCAAAACAAATCACACACAAAAAAACTGCTGACTCCAGGCAAAATGGTACCAAGAGGTTGCACGATTGTAGAAATGTAAATGAAATGAAAAGAGAAATTGAAAACACTTTATTTAAAATAATTGTCTTACAGACAGACCTGCTCCTTCAACTTTGACCTGCTGGACTTACAGCTTTGGTTTGTGCTTGCTTGTGGACTAACCTTCAAGTACTTTCAGAAATTTGGCAAAATATTTAGATCATTTAATTTCCTGTCCAATTTTTAAAAAATGTGTCCCACTGCTTCCAGGATCCATGTTGCTGGATACAATTATTTAAATCTTGGTGGCCAAAAAAATAGACATGCAATGCATTATAAGTAACAATATATGACATGATAAAAGCAGACATCTTACTTTATCAATATAAAGAGAAAGAGGAGAAGGACGACGACGAAGACAGCAGCAGCAGTTCCAATGGTTGCCAGTTTCCATGTTTCTGAACAGTGAGTATAAAAAGTTAAAATGTGACAGGATGTTAATGCAACTCTATACAATTATTTTACCTTAAAGTGACCGTTTCAAAATCATTTTTGACATTTCCTTGTCTTGTATTGGGGGAATGGCCCCTGATATTGACACAGTGCCCCCTGCTGGCCCAGCATTGCACTGTGTAACTTGAGTTTCCTGCCCGGGACCTTCTCACCAGAACATGTAACACTTTACAGCAACATGTCACACACCAGCATCAAATCCTCAGGCTAAGGTATAAGAAGCTAGCTAGCTCAGGAAGAGGGATCCAAGGACAACATTGTAGGTTACATGCTGTGATTCGGACATGCCACCATTCCGACATCCCACCACTCCGACACCCCACCATTTAGACACACCACCATTCCGACATACCGCTATTCCGACATGCCATCATCCCACTATTCCGACAAGGCTTTCAATATAAGGAAATGTGCGTTACTCAACAGGTGGCTCCCTCCTACTTATCTGGACTCTATCTATCTATCTGGCCTGTCTAGCCTCTACCTGGTCTTTTTTACTAAACTTAACCAACTCTTTCATTATTGCCTAAGCCCAACCAGTGCAAAATCTTTTTGGGAAAAAATACACTATTAAAGGAATTGTCGGAAAGGCAGGATGTTTAAAAAAAGAAAAATATATCGTCATTCCGACCATAGGAGGCAAAAATTGTCGAAATGATGGGACATTTGATAGAACATTAAGTGTTGCCATTTAGACAATTAGAGACCTATGTTGGACTGGTGGGATGTCAAAATGGAGGTTGCCCCCCACTTTGATGGTAACTTAGGCTTCAGTTTATTAGCAAATGTACTAGTACCACTGTCTATGTCTTGTAATTGCAACAGTACAGTAAAAGGGAATTACACACTACAACTGTGGTAGGACTCTGATACAGAAATGAGGCTCTAAGGTCCAATGATCTCACAATCGTCTGAGGGTGTTGTTGTACCGATATGAATATTTCCCTCTTCCTGATCTAGTTCAAACATGTCCGATCTCGGGATTCCAAACCGGGCTACCTCCGACGTAAACACCCACAATATCCAATGACAGCAAGCAGACTGGGAAGTGCCCCAAATGGTAAATGGTCAAAGGACCTACATTTCTATATCGCCCTTCTAGTCTTTACGACCACTCAAAGTGCTTTACACTACTAGACAGATTCATCCATTGACGCACACATTCATACATGTTGCACAATTCTAGCAAACCATTTACGCACATTCACATACTAATGATACATTAGGGTACATTAGGGTCAGTGTTTGGGTTTACTATCTTGGCCAAAGACACTTCTACATGTGGACTGGAGGAGCTGGAGGATCAAACCATCAACCGTCAGCCTGTGGATCACCCACTCTACCTCCTGAACCACAGCCACCCCAAACCAACTGGATGCTGTTACTTTAAGAGCTTTAAGAACGACATGAGTGACTTTATAATGTCTCAGCACACCAGACCATAGGGTGGCTGACAAGGACAAGGTGTGGGCAGTGTTGGATGTACCTGAAGTCATGTTTGATGATGTGAGATCCCATATCTGAGGAATCACCACTGTAAAAGCATTACTTCAAACGGCAGGTGTATGTATGTTAAAAGTCAGTTGAAACAGTCTGTGGATTCTCAGGTTTTAAAAATCACTTACGATTTAAAGATCGCCTAGTGTGTGGCCAGCTTTAGCTAAGAGTTAGACAGAGTCAGGCACCCTGTAGATGACGTCACAGAGTCTGAGTCAATCTTTATTTACAGTCTACGATTACAGCTCTACTCTGCTCTATTATGACTCTTACTCCTCTACTCGAGTCTGATTCAGAAACAGGAAACAGGAACATTTAAAACAGGAATTTTATGCTTGACAACCAATACATAGAAATACAGGTTGATGACAACAGCCGGTCTGTGTCATAGGCCACACTAACGTAAGGATACCACAGGAAGTTAGAAGGTAACGAGCTGAACTTGATTGCATTATGGCATTTGGGTCCATTGTACTTCAAAATTAATGGTGCTTTACCATCATAACCTTACAAACCTATGGTCCGTGTTGTTTCCTATATGGAGACAATGGAAATTTTAGCCACAAAGAGCAGCATGATGTCCATATAAAGATGCAACCCCAAGGCTCACTTCCCCCTCACACCACATGGTGGGGTATCACCAGCTGCAGTATCTGAGTTAGTGAATAGAAACTCACCTGACACGACAGTCAGATTTAAGGTGGACTTATGACATCCTCTTGTGTTCTGGACTTCACAGTAATAATTGCCACTATGTTCAGGTCTGAAGTCAGTGATGGTGAAGATCTGTCCTGAAGCTTTTGGTGAATCTTCATTGTCCTTGTACCAGGTGTAATTAGCTGCTGGGTTAGCATCACTGCTACAGTTCAGAGTCACTGAACTGCCCTCCACTATCTCAGCAGAAGGACTTACTAACACAGAGGGAAGCTTTGGAGCATCTGGAGATGATTTGACAAAAGAGCATTATGAAATCAGACAAACATTACCAGCAGTAAAAATGACAAAATCTTGAAGCATTAGTTGTCAGAGGGACTTCTTAAGAGACCAGCTGCTAGAGAAAGCTAAAAATCAAGATTTATATTCTGCCTCTAATTTTGTCCGTAATCTGCTGCCTTTGACTCACATTTCACATCAATAAAGATGTATTCAGACATCCTCCTCCCCAGTTGATTCTCAGCTTCACAGTGATACTCTCCAGAGTCAGAGGACTGGATGGAGCTGAAGACCAGCTGTGGTTCTTTGTTGAGCAGTGTCAGGTTCTTCTTGTACCAGGTGTATTTAGCTGCTGAGTCAGTCTCACTGCTACAGGTCAGAGTCACTGAGCTGCCCTCCATGATTTCACCTGGAGGATTCACTGACACTGACAGCACCTTCAGAGAATCTGCAGGAGAAAACACCAACACATTTGTTTCCTGAGCAGTCATGTTGTGTTGGATTAAAGTGTTTTGTTTCTTAAATAGAATAGAAAACTCACACACTGGGGAAGAGCCATGATTCTCATGTCCCTTTAAAGCACAAGAGATCATGTCTCCAGGAGAAAACCAGTCTGTATAAGAACTTCCCTCCTCCATGATTTTCTCTCCATTTATGAACCAGACGTAGGAAAGACGATCAGCTGGACTGCAGCTGCTGAGACACTTCAGCTCTGCCTCAGTATAAGACTGATGGACTGTTATTGTTCTGGTCACCTGCACCTCCAGAGCTGGAGACAGGAGGAAGAACCCACAGTGTTAGTGGTTAACATGAAAACATAAAATAGAATAAAAAGTGGATGTGGTGATCATATTCTTTGTTCTGATGATGCACCTTCTTATTGTGTTTCTCTCTATTATACTCAGTAATCTCCCTGTTTAACTACAGAGCTTGATAAATATAATCCTTGTAACTCCAAAAGCCATTTGAGGTTCATCACTCATCTAAAAAGAATTGTTTATGGATTATTTCATCATGCTCATAGCAGCTCCTCACACCCAACTACAACTCTTTAAGGTGCTTTATTAAAATGTGATACACAAAAGTTTTAATTATGTTTCTGTGTTTGTCAGTTTGTGTTCTTACCTGTGACAGTCAGAGTTGTACCAGGTAAACTGTTTCCCCATTCAGAACCTCCTAATTTGAATTTGAAGTGATACTGAGCTGAGTCTGTCTCTCTCAGGTCAGTGATTCTCAGAGTGGAGCGTCCTCTCTCTGTTTCAACAACCTGAACACGACCTGAATATTCAGAGTCTTTACTAAGATCCTCAGGCTCTGAGGGATTCTGCCAACGATGACTATGTTCAGGACTGAACCAGAACTTTGATTTAACATCATAATAACTGTTGTAAGAACAAGAAATCTCCACTGATGATCCTTTGGAGGCACAGATTCTTCTGTCAGTGTAAATCACTCTGGTGCAGGATTCACGAGCGACACCTGAAAGATCACATTTTGTATTAAAAACGTTAGCATAGAAATGTTAAAAGACACAATTATGTCTAAATTAGATTTTTTTTAAACGAAAAAAGAAAATACCAAAGTGGCAACGTTATCTCTCCTTTCATCTGATATAAACTGTCATCTTTCTGTCTCTCTCTGATATTTCCTGTTGCTTTTCATCTTGGTAAGCTAGCTTGACATGCTACTCACCACTTTTGTCGTTTATGTAGTTGTGACCGTGTCTCATTGACAACGATTCGGCCAAGTCCAGTGGATTTCTTTTTTTTTTTTTTTTGGAGTTTGGAGCTTTTTAGTCCTGGAATATTTGGCTATTTTTAGCCTAGTATGTCTAATTACCATAGCTACGGATGAGCATGCTTGGTCAAAGCTGTGGTCGACTCAGCTTCCACTGTTCTGAGATCAGTTACGTAAACAAGAAAATGAATAAGTTTTTCTAGAAGAACCACAGTAGTCAACATCTGTGAGCTTTCAGAGTAGCTGGGGTGATAATCCTCAAGCATTTTGATTCAGTTCTGCACTGCACTGTAATGTAGGTATCATATTAATATATTTTGTCTTTTAGCAGTAAGCTGAAATGTCCAGGCAAGATGCAAAAGAGAGAGACTTTGATCATAGGAGAAGAGACAGTGTAGTGTATTATCCACCAGAACTTTTTGTTCTAATATCTTATATTATCACCATGTATTGTGTTCTTCTTGTATGTGTGCCCTGTTTTGGAACTGAAGAAAAGTGTGAATACATTTACAGATATATAAAGATGTTCCATAAGGTGTTTAGTAACAGTGATAGATGAGACAGAGAAGAGTGACCCATTGGAAAATGTGTGTTCTGTTAAAGCAGATAACAGCGGCACGGCCGTTTCGGCTAATGCTGTGTTCAAGGCAGGCTTTTGAAACCGTAAGTTACAGCTTCAAGTCACAACTACGACTTGGTAGCGTTCCAGGTAACCCGTAGCTCGTGTTTTTACCGTCCTGTTGTCTGTGAAAGTTCCCTATAACGGCCACTCGTAACTTCCGACCCGTGAACTCGTACCAGATCGAACTGGTATGACTTCACAGGAAGGAAAAACACAAAGTACGAGTTTCCTTGAACGCACCATGAGTTAGCAGCCCCCGCCCTTGTCAGGCATCAATTGGTCCTCGTGCTACGTCACCACATTCACGCGCATCCCTTGGCTGCACACACAGCCCTTCATGCCGTTCTCTCCCCTCATTGGATAACACTTGTATCCCACAAGGAAAATTTTCTCCTCGGGTTACAGCAGAGCAGAGTGACGGAGAGACTCGTGTTTAGGCTGAAATACTTCATGTAAGTGATTGCTGACGGAAAATAGGACTATTTAGGACTTATATTAACAAAAACATTCCACTGATATCTGCTTTAATCACATGTTTCCTGTGAGAGTCTTAACTAAGTTGATTAGCCTCATCTGGAAGAAAATTACATAGGCTAGATCCTGCCTCATGTTCATGAACATAGAACAAGAACAGTGTATGTTAAATAGATACAGACAGAAATAGAATTGATTATATCTATAGGAAACATGGAATGCTCATGTTAATGTGCCTAATATAATAAGCCATTTCTTTATGTTGGGAGAAGGTGGAGTTTTGGATTTAGAAAGCGTATAAAGCTATGGTTTTGAGCCATAGGGAGAGAGATCTCATATTGGCACCAGAGATGCTCCAGGATTTGGCATTTTTCGAACACTGTTCTTCTTCTTGTTAATAAACTCCTTTTTGAATACAAGTGAAGACGTGTCGGCGGTGATCCCTTCCTTTCATCAACACATCAATATACCACAACAGGCAGAACACAATCATGAAATTGTATCTGTCAATGTTTACAGATTGAGTTTGTGATGTGTGGCTGGGAGAGGTGGGCCTGCTCTGTGAAAGTCACTGCATGCCACTGTTACAAGGAGAAAAGTGTGTCTTTCATATTATAGATACAGTCATGTGCAGTAGGTTAAATGTGTCACCAGGTGATGATAAGTAAGTGGAAAACTTAAGTGAACTCACAGAATGAAGGAGAATGGAAGTCCTCATGTCCTTTCAGAGCACAGGAATAACTGTCCACGAAAAAAAAGTAGCCTGAAAATGAAGCTGTTTCTGTCTCAGTTTTTTGTCCATTCTTGTACCAAGTGAAGGAAGAATGATCAGGTAGACGACAACTGCTGTGACACTTCAGCTTTGCCCAGTACATAGATGAGTGAGATATGTAACCGTCCATTTGCACATTTAGACCTTGGTATATCCAAAGAAGAAAGGGAAATATATTCATTATACATGGAAGTCACTGCACAAGAAGAGTTAGTTCATGAATTCACATTCAACAGCAATGTCCATATGTGAGGCTCGAGGGGAGTTACCATCATCTCCTCATATTTAACCAGTCATCATCATGTGATTCAGAGTTCACACTGAAACCCATTAAGTCATTAGTAAGTGGAGCTCTGAGCTCAGATTGTCTTCATCTTTAATTAACACAGCTGTTTCTGTTGATCTGAACATCTGGAACAGAAACATACTAAAATAAAATCGTTACCTGTGACAGACAAAGTGACTCCAGCTTCACCAGTGTATTTCTCTCCTGGTTTGTTTGTTGTCAACCTGAACTTGTAAACAGCTGAGTCGCTCTCTCTCAGGTCTGTGATTCTCAGAGTGCAGTCGTTGTCACCACAGAGATACTGAACACGACCTGAGTACTCTGAGTCTGCTCTCAGATCCACAGGTTCATTACCACTGGATTTAGTGAACCACAATCCCTCTCCAACTGTAGTAGCATCATCAGTTCTCCAGTCTGGGTATCTGTAGGTGCAGCTTATGTTCACTGTTGATCCTACTACAGCACAGATCTGAGTTGGAGCACAGGTCACTGTCCAGTCATTCTGACCCTGTATCACTGTAACACAGAGCACAGCACAAACCACAGTTTAATATTGTGAAGCTGCATCCATTTGTAAAACTGCAACAAAACTGAACTGATTCTAAATTTACAAAACTACTTTGGCTCTCATATCACATCACTGTGAGCCAATGAGACATAAAGGGTGAGATTGCAGCGCTAACATGAACCATCATTGTCTCGCCATTATCTAATCTCTCATCCGTCTTAATAACAGCGTTACGTGGTCTGTAGTGTCAAAATGGAAATACGTTACCTGGTACAGAGAGGAGGAAAATGGAAAGTCCAATCGCTGCCGCTGTTAAAATCATAGCTGCTCCACTCGTCTCTTTGTGCAACTTAATCAATTAAAGTATTATCAGTTTCATCAAATTCTTCATCTCAGGTTAGAAGGGCATCATCTTAAACCCCTGTTCTCACGGGAATGAACAGTAGAGAGAGGACTTCCTTCCTTTCTATATTATAAATATGCAGCGTGAACCACAGGCCAGGAAACAGTAAGCTCAGCAGACAATAAAAAAGTTTTGCATATACTTTCAGTTGTCGGTTCATTAGGAACAACTAGCTAATGAAACATATTTGTTAGTACAATGATATCTTGACCTTTGATCTTTAAGTACCAAAATCTAATCAGCTCATCCAAATGTTTGTGCCACATGTTAGGAAATCCCATTAGCCCTGACATTATCACGTGCATGGAGGTATAATAATAATAATAATAATAATAATAATAATAGTATTTTTTAAAAAATCAACAAAAGTGTATAATTACAAAATATCTGTTGTTAACCAAAATCTAGCTAATGACACCCTCCCATCTCATTCTACCACCATAAAAATAAAGCTGCTCAGAGGACATTTTCAAACCTGGTCGACTCTTGGCTGGTGACATTTATGAGCAGCAGCAGCACAAGTGATATAATAGATGTAATAGATATAAACGGAAACAAACACTGATGTTATTTTGTTAGACAGCTGTTAGCAGAATGAATGTGATACCGAACCTTTTCTTAACTGGAGATGTTGTTGTCTGAGTGATTATAAGGAAATAAGAAAAGAGCGAGTAGCACTAGAATGTATGCATGTTTGAGATACACACTGCAATTTGCCTCCCGGTCATGTGCTTTCACTTACTCTTTGTCTGCAGTGTGTCTTTGCATCGCCATGTTTCTTGAAAAAGACAGAGGGTGTGATCAGTTTTTTTTCTTTAACCATATCCTGTCTTTTTACTTTAGTTGAAAACATGGGGTTGTTCTGTGTTGACTAGACCAGACTAATCCTTTACCGCACATCTGTTTCAGTAAAAGACAGATATACAGATATTTTAATCATATACTGGATCTGCTGAAAGATATTTGGAGTGTACTTGAAGGAAGAACTGTTTTTCTATCAGTAAAACATGACTCTTTATTAACTTTAGTGGCAGTACTATGGCAGTGCAACTACTGTAGGGCACATAAGGCTTGTACAAACGTGCTTTTAAAGGCAAATTTATGAATTGAACTGAAATACAAGAGCGGCCCCAAACCTTTTTTGTACCATGGCCCAGCTTCAAAGAGACAAATTTATCAAGGACAAGTTGTTGATGTGAAGCAAGAGGCTTGAAATTAGAGCACAAATAAATTGTGTGATAATGAGGGCTTGTTAGCAGGAAGTTGTCTAACCACAGAAAAAGAAAAGAAAGAGAGCAGATCCTAAATAAGCCCCAGAACCAAATTTGTACTATCATATGGCTCTACATTGGCGGCCACAGCGGGTTTCCTTTTTTTCGCCAGCGGACAAGAGATATTAAATAGTCTGCTCAGCTGTGGCTTGTGAAAAACTTATTTATACAAAAACTGATTTCAACTGTAAAACACATTCAAGTATTAAGAATTGATTTAATATTTATTTATCTGGTAAATTACCATGACATAGTAGGATAATGCCCTCCCAGGTGTCCGATTATCAGGAATTAATGCCTTTGCATTGTCCATTAATTCCTGATAATTGGACACCTTGTTGGACATTACCCATAACTTATAAAGCGGTCTTTAGTCATAGAGCATTAATGGGGGCCGATGCATACTTGTGCTACCGAATACAACAGTAAAGCTGTCAGGGCATGTTATTAAAAATCAAAAAGGTCGGTCTGCGAGGGTTGCTAGACAATGAGGTCAGTTGGTTTCATCCTCTTGGGACTTTGAATGGTTGTAGAAAATTGTATGGCAATCGACCCAGAAGTCATTGAGATATTTGAATCCAGACATCACCGTGACACTCTTAAGGTTTTGTTGACAGTACTGTACAAAGCAGCTGGATCTTCCTCAGTTTCCTGATTTCCAGTTCTAAACAGAGATCAAATAAATTAAAGAAATATTCTTGAGATTGTGGAGACATAGGATCAACAAATACAAATTTAAGATAATGATGTAAATGTACAAAACAAGAAACTCTCAGCTCTTTAAAATGAAGTTTTGAGTGAGGATACTGTTCCTGAGGAAAGAGATGCTCACCTTGGGGCGGAGCTGTTGAATTTGACAACAGAGTACTCGACATTGTCTTCCTCCTCCGGTTTGAACGTGCTGTGTTCAGCTATTTTGACATTGCAGTAGATAGGATCTGTCTGCGTCTTCAAGAATCGAACACTGGCATAGTGAAGCTCCTCCTCCTCCTCCAGCTGATTGCTGATGGGTTGATGCTGCAAAGATAAATTCACCTCTGCATATTAGTACTGCACAAACACTCGAGCACTTTAAATCTCTTTTCCTTGGCATTTTAGTTTTTAGGTTTTATATGTCTTCACTCTTGTTTTATTGTTTTACTGCATGTTTTATTGTAGCTACATTACCTGTATCCCATCTAGTTTTATTGCCACTAGTTTTGCTTGTGTGTTTTATTGTACAGCACTTTGGACAATCTGGGTTGTATTTTTAAATGTGCTATATAAATAAATATGTATTGTATTGTATGTATCTTTAGATCTTCAATGTATAACCATGTTGAACTTTGGTAGAACTTCAGACAGCTCATATGTTTTCATCCATCTGGTTTCCTTAATTTCTTCTTGTCACCAGTTGTAGTGACATCAGGAAAAATGTGGTCCTTCTCCAGAGCGTCATAATCCAGCTCCTCCTGGTAGATCTTCAGGGCTTTGCCAGGCCAGACGAGATATGTAGCCTATGCCCACAGTATCTTCTTGTTCTGCTCCGCTCTGCTCTTTGAGTGTCCACCTAGTTGGACTCTGACCTCCTTCCAGATAATAAAGCTCCTCTATCTCTAATAGCGAGTCCACATACTGAAGGAAAGTTGGATTCACTCTTCAAATTTCAGTCGTTACCCAGAGTTTATGATCAGAGACGAGGAAAGGAATTTGACTGACGGTTAATTGAGTTGAGTTTCTCCATGAAGCTCAAATGTCCTGATGATCTCATGCTCCATATAACCTGTCCTCTAGGTCAGAGCCTGATGGAGTTAGCATCTCCAGGCCTTCATGAAGCTGAGGCTATTCCAAGTCAAGTCAATTTTACTTGTATAGCACCAATTTACAACAAAGTTATCTGAAGGCTCTTCAGAAGACTAAATAAATCATTGTGAACTTCAGGAGGACAAAGAAGACCCTGGAAACTGGAGAGGGTCAAGTTTCTGGGAACATGGATTACAGAGGATCTAAAATGGGACGTCAGAACAACTGCCATAGTTTTAAAAAAAAAGGACTTTAAAGAAGAACAACTTCTTGGCAGACCTGCTTAAGACTTTTTATCACTGCTCTATTGAGAGCATTTTAACTGAATGCATCACTGCATGGTATGCCATCTGCACAGGCAATAACAGACAATCATTAAAACAAGTCATCAAAACAGCTGAAAAAAAATCATCGGTCTCCCCCTTCCCTCCCTGGATGACATCTTTCGGATGCGCTGCCTCCGCCGTGCAAACAGCATCCTGCAGGACAACACCCACCCATTGCATCACCTCTTCACCCTGCTTGCATCTGGCAGGCGCTTCCAGGCCTTCAAGCCCGAACCTCCAGGCTGCAAAACAGCTTCATTCCTCAGGCTATCACAGAGCTGAACAAGCAGCAAGGACTCTGAGGACCAGCACATGATGGCAGGTGATGGAGGGGGGGGACTAGGAGTGGTTAACCCCAAAGATCAGCTCGTTGGGGCATATGTGAACACAACAATTGCGCTCAAATGCAGGATAAAACAAGTGGGCTGAGATCGCCAAGAAGGGGTGGTCTTCAAGCCCTGGAGCGATTTGTTAACAGTGAGAATGTAATCAACTCAGCGAGCGATGCAACATGTGACATCCTGGAAAAAGTTCCATGGTTCTCAACAGGCCTGTATTCCAAGGTTTTTGTGTATCCTGTGTAACCTCCTTCTCCTTCCAAGTAAGATTTCTGCCCAATGAGAGAACATTGGGTTCGCACATGGCATTTGTTTACAAATTTGGACGCTTAGGACTGTTACCTTGTGAACACAAACGGCCCAAAAGACAAATGCAATAACTGTATTGTTTTAGCCCCTGAATCGGAAAAGAGCAAATAAGCCACATGTGTCTGAATACACCCTAAGAGGCAGTAACCTCAAGCAGAACCAGACTCTGGGTGGATGGACATCTGCCTCAAATGTTACCATCACTGAACAAGTTAGAAGCTATTTAATATAATTAAGTCATGCAAGGTCAACTCTATGGGCTCTTTGTCTTCTCTATGGCCAACAACCTGTGACCACAGAGAGAAGATAAAACCTTTATTAGATTTGCATAAAATGGAAATTTGTCTCAAGCAATCTTGAAAAAAGATAGATAGTTTTCAGTTGTGTGAATTGAACAGAGGAACCACAACGATGTTAACTGTATCAACCTATTCCTTACTTGGTCACTGTAGTCAGGTCTCTCTCCAGGCTCAGACGACTGCTTGGAGTTCCTCTTTTTTCTGGCCAGAATTAATTTAAAAAAATAAAACAAAGTAATAATTTAGACAGCGTTTCAGTTATTGAACACAAAGAACAAAAAACAGATCTGCTCACCTTATCAGTAGGAAGGCAGAGAGGAGTATGACAGCAGGTAAAAATGCACCGGTTGTAGCAGTGATTGCTAATTTCCATGTTTTAGGAAAAACTGTGATAAAGTAGAAAAAATAATATGCGTTGATATGCGTTTTACCCCAATGGCCTCACTGTGATATAGCAAAAACTTCACTCAAGTACACCCTGGACAATCCAGTGTCCGACACCTTTTCACTAGTACAGTAGCTGCTTGGGTTATTGTTGTTGTGATGTCCAAAGCTTTCTAAAGCAACAAGGCTTCAAAAAAGGTTCATTATCCAATTGTGCCATTCACTAATAATTCAATAATTATGTTTACGTTCATCTAATAAATTAATTAAAAGATGACTGTTAATGTCTCAACTTGGAATCATGAGCTGAACTCACAGTGAGTAGTCCGTAAATTATGACTCATCATATCAAATGGATTGTGATGTTTGATGTGAATATGGATGACTGAATTTACCCCCCACAACAGTCAACTCTGAGGTGGACTTCTGATGTCCTATTGTGTTCTGGGCTTCACAGTAATAATTCCCACTGTGTTCAGGTCTGAAGTCAGTGATGGTGAAGATCTGTCCTGAAGCTTTTGGTGAGTCTTCATCCTCCTTGTACCAGGTGTAATTAGCTGCTGGGTTAGCATCACTGATACAGGTCAGATTGACTGAACTGCCCTCCACTATCTCAGAGGGACTCACTGACACAGAGGGAAGCTTCGGAGCATCTGGAACAAAAAAACAGCAACAACACACTTAAACTGCAGAGATATGTATGGTCTAATGAAATGAGCAACAGTCAAAAAGTAACATTATAGCTAGAAAACAATGCTCTGGTTATCAATTAATCATCCATCCATCCATCCATCCTCATTGAGATTTTAAAATAAACTGTCTCACTCACATTTTACATCAATAGAGATGAGTCCTGACGTCTTCATCCCCATCGTATTCACAGCTTCACAGTAATACTCTCCAGAGTCAGAGGGCTGGATGGATCTGAGGATCGGCTGTGATCGTTCACTGAGAGGGTTTGAGTTGTTCTCCTTGTACCAGGTGTAATTAGCTGCTGGGTTAGCATCACTGCTGCAGTTCAGAGTCACTGAACTGCCCTCCACTATCTCAGCAGAGGGACTCACTGACACAAAGGGAAGCTTTGGAGCATCTGGATGTATGAATATAGATGATCATATAGACAACACTGCTTTACTATTCTGGAAATATTATCTAATACTTTGATATGTGAAGTAGTAGCAGGTTGAAGGTTGAGAACGGTCTGGTAAATGGACGGCGTCCACTCTTTATTTGGGTCATTTAAACTAACTGATCCTACATTTTTCATATTTCAGTTGTATTTTCATTTGAACACTTCTGCCTCCTGAATGCCAGTTTGTTTCAAACCACACAGCTCAGTTTGTAATATTGGCCATTTTAACAAACGTATGTGACATATTCAATTATTCTATTACTAATAACCTGTATTTTACTCACATTTCACATTAATCGAGGTACTTGTTATCCGTCTCCCATGGTGATTCTCAGCTGTACAGTTATAAACTCCAGAGTCTGAGGACTGGATGGAGCTGAACGAAAGTGATCCGTTAGGAAATGAGTTTACATTGCCATTCTTGTTGGACCAGGTGAGTTTAGCTGCTGGGTTAGCATCACTGCTACAGGTCAGATTGACTGAACTGCCCTCCACTATCTCAGCAGAGGGACTCACTGACACAGAGGGAAGCTTTGGAGCATCTGGAACAAAAAAAAAACATCAACAACACACTTTAACTGCAGTGATACGTACATGGTGTAATGAAATGAGTGTTGTGTTCCCTGATTTTATTATTGCTACTTTATAACGCTGGGTGGCAGTGTCGTAAAGCAGTTACAGTTGAGACGTTGTGAGAGCGTAGAACAAGAAGATTCAAGATGGCGACTTCTGAACAACAGAACTAACCTGTACTGTACCTGTACTGTTAACCTGAGTAAGTAAGTAAACAGAATTTAGTCTAAACTCCGGCCTTGTTGTACAATGAGTAACAGTCAAAAAGTAACATTATAGCTAGAAAACAATGCTCTGGTTATCGATTAATCATCCTCATGGAGATTTTAAAATAAACTGTCTCACTCACATTTTACATCAATAGAGATGAGTCCTGACGTCTTCATCCCCATCGTATTCACAGCTTCACAGTAATACTCTCCAGAGTCAGAGGGCTGGATGGATCTGAGGATAGGCTGTGGTCGTTCACTGAGAGGGTTTGAGTTGTTCTCCTTGTACCAGGTGTAATTAGCTGCTGGGTTAGCATCACTGCTACAGGTCAGATTGACTGAACTGCCCTCCACTATCTCAGCAGAGGGACTCACTGACACAGAGGGAAGCTTTGGAGCATCTGGATGTATGAATATAGATGATCATATAGACAACACCGCTTTACTATTCTGGAAATATTATCTAATACTTTGATATGTGAAGTAGCAGGTTGAAGGTTGAGAAGGGTCTGGTAAATGGACAACCTCCATTTTTTATTTGGGTCAGTGGGCTCTATGCACAGCTCCACCACTTCCTGAATTTAAGGCAGGTCCTTCATTTCCTGTCTTACATTATTGGAGAAACTGATTAATCCAGGTGTGTCTGACCATTGTGACTACTCAGACACACCTGGATTAATCAGTTTGTCCAATAATGTAAGACAGGAAATGAAGGACCTGCCTTAAATTCAGGAAGTGGTGGAGCTGTGCATAGAGCCTATTAAACTCTACTGATCCTACATTTTCCATATTTCAGTTGGTTTTGTTTCAAACCACACAGCTCAGTTTGTAATATTAGCCATTTTAACAAACACATGTGACATATTCAATTATTCTATTACTAATAACCTGTATTTTACTCACATTTCACATTAATCGAGGTACTTGTTATCCGTTTCCCATGGTGATTCTCAGCTGTACAATTATAAACTCCAGAGTCTGAGGACTGGATGGAGCTGAACGAAAGTGATCCGTTAGGAAATGAGTTTACATTGCCATCCTCCTTGTACCAGGTGAGTTTAGCTGCTGGGTTAGCATCACTGCTACAGGTCAGACTGACTGAACTGCCCTCCACTATCTCAGCAGAGGGACTCACTGACACAAAGGGAGATTTTGGAGCATCTGGAACAACAAACATCGATTAAACACTGCTGCGGTCGGCTCAGTGTTCACCGTTCTCAGATCAGTTACTGTAAGATACTGTATTGCGTGCATTGCTGCACGCGCCTGGATATTTCCACAACGGTCTTTAGCTTGCGCGGCGCAATAGCTTGGTGAATGACAACAAAGCAGACGTAAGTAAACAAGCAAATTAATGTCTTTTGTTTTTCATCTATAAGGATGACAGTGAACATACAGTGACCACTCGGAGTTAGGGTGAATAGTGGAGCAGCTTTTAACGGCTTCTTTGGTCAGGCTTTGAGTTAGCTAGCTGTCATAAACCCCGGTTTGTCTCACAGCTCTTAGAAGTCCTGACGTTAGCTTGGTATGTTAATTTATTTGGTTAATTTATTTACAGTAAAGCATTTAATGTGATATATCTCAAGCATTTTGAATCAGTTGTGCATTCTACTATCTTTGCAGTGCAGAAAAGCTGAGACTTTAAGCATTTAATTTTATGTAGTGGATGAAACAATAAACAATTAGCTACTAGATTTTGTAACAAACTGTCTCACTCACATTTTACATCAATAAAGATGTATTCAGACGTCCTCACCCCCATCTCATTCTCAGCTACACAGTAATACTCTCCAGAGTCAGAGGGCTGGATGGAGCTGAAGACAAACTGTGGGTGTTCACTGAGACGTTTCTTGTCCTTCTCCTTGTACCAGGTGTAATAAGCTGCTGGGTTAGCATTACTGCTACAGGTCAGACTGACTGAACTGCCCTCCACTATCTCAGCAGAGGGACTCACTGACACAAAGGGAAGCTTTGGAGCATCTGGAATAACAATCAACAACACTTTAACCGCAGAGCTAAATATTGTAATGAAATGAGTAGCAGTCAATATTTATGCGATTGGCAGCAGATTTCAACAGAAATTGTATCACTCACATTTTACATAAACAGAGATGCGTCCTGACGTCTTTCTCCCCATCTCATTCACAGCTTCACAATAATACTCTCCAGAGTCAGAGGGCTGGATGGAGCTGAAGACAAACTGTGGTTGTTCACTGACACGTTTCAGGTCCTTCTCCTTGTACCAGGTGTAATTAGCTGCTGGGTTAGCATCACTGCTACAGGTCAGAGTCACTGAACTGCCCTCCACTATCTCAGCAGAGGGACTCACTGACACAGAGGGAAGCTTTGGAGCATCTGGAGGATGTACAGTATATACAAGATGGCATTACTGTCATACAACAACATTTAGTGTTTTTGGTTGAAACATCATTATTACTGAGAAAGAGGTGTGTAGCAACCCAAAATGTAATAACGGCCAATAACGTAACAATTTTAGCCTTTTTAAATGTAATAAAGCCAATAATCTAATAACTTGCCAATATGTTATAAAACTTTTGAGCCACTAATGTAATAACTTTTTGTCAATAATGTCAGAAGTTACATTATTGGCTGATTATTATGTTATTGGCCTAGTAGTATTCAACTTTTGACATTGTAATAACTCGAGCCGATAATGTAATATGACTTTATTTATTCATTTATATTCAGGGTATATGTTCAATGTTATTGAATGATCATGTATAACTTCCCTGCCTTAGGCAAACCATTGGAAATAGACACTGTGGAATGTGATAATCCCATCATGGCCCTGAGGGGCAATGGAGTCGATTTGGTCTTACCATTAAGTTTCTATTTGATATTATTTTTAGTTATTTTATTTAGCCATCATTTGTCCAACTTGATATATTGTATACACTGTATAGCATTTCAGATTTTTGTATTGGAAATAAATCATAATGCAAATCCAGTTCAATACAGTTTTAGATGTGGACTGAATAGTTTTAACAATTTAACAATTACAAATTAAAAAAATGTTTTTCCAGGAAAAAATATGGTGAATTCATTTGACACCTCAACTTTTGATGCCTCAACATTCTCAAAGAGACACTGATTTTGTGGAATATACTGTACATGGTACACATGAGAAACTGTCTGTTTATACAAGAATATCTATTTTGCTAAAGAGGAGAAAGAGCACACAGTTAAACAACAACAACAAAACCTAATCAGAGAGAGAGAGAGAGGATGAATAAATATGAAGACTATGTCACCCACTTTTTGATTAGCAAACTGCACAAAAATTGCATAAAAGCCTATTATTTCCAAGAACTGCAGTCATATTTATGTATTATTACATTATTGGCACTAGTTATTACATTTTCAAAGTGTTTTTAATACTAGGCCAATTACGTAACCATCCAATAATGTAACAACTTATTACATTGTTGGGAAAAGGTTATAATGTTATTGGCTTAATTACATTTAAAATGGCCCAAATTATTACGTCATTGGTCGTTAATACATTTTGGGTTGCTACAGATGTAAACTCACAGACTGCGGGAGAACGGAAATTCTCATATCCTTTGAAAGCACAACGGTATTTGTCTTCAGGACCAACAGAGTGTAGATAAAATTGTTTTCCCTGCTGTCGAGACTGAATTTGTTCATTCTTGTACCAGACATAGGGACGTTGATTAGGTGTACAACTGCTGTGACACATCAGCTCTGTCTGGGTGGATTCCTTCACATTCACCTGGATCTGAAGGTCTGTGAACAACAAATGTATTATTTATTTTATCCTGTCAACATACATACCAACAGATACACACAAACATTTGAAAATGACTTCCAGTGAACATTTTACCTAGGACTGACAATATGACTCCAGGCAAACCAGTGTATTGTCCATCTCGTAGGTCTGTCGTGAACCGGAACATGTACACACCCGAGTCCCTCTTTGTCAGGTTTTTGATCGTCAGTGTGCACTTCTTGTTCTCACAGTGATTCACCACACGACCTGAATACTCTGGGACTGTTTCAAGATCAGAATAAACCCCATTATACTCTGTCCTAAACCAGAATTTCTTCTTGACTTTCCTCACTTCGGATGGGTATGTGTAGATGGAGCTCATTTCTGCTCTTGATCCTTCAGAAGCACAGATCTGAGCAGGGAAGTAATTGACTCCCCAGTCATTCTGACCCTGTATCACTGTAACACAGAGCACAGCACAAACCAGACCTGTCAGAATAATAACAGCAACAGAAACACGGCTATTTTCACTTAGAAAAGTCCAACATCAATCATTTCTAGTTAATGAATAACGATTATAAATTAAACATCGCAACAGATTCTCGCAACGAATTATGCTGTCGGTGCAAGCAGAGTCCGACAAAGTGCTTCTGCTAGTATCTATATTTTTATTAACTTTAAAAAAAACAGCAAACATTCATGACTCAATTTTTTTTTTTTACCATTTTATAGCACACAACACTTGGACGTAGCGGTGAAGTACGTAAAACAATACAAAATGCACAAACAACTGTAATATTCTGGACATTATAGAGTTCACTTAATATACCACTTTACAGGTGAAATCTGGTGGTATGAAAATAAGTAAGATTTTACAGTATGTTTCTTTTTTATACTGACTTTGTATGTGTAAATAAATACCTCACAACATAAGTGTAGATGTACATTACCCGGCACAGTGAGAAGAAGAACAACAAATCCACTCGCTGCTGCATCTGAGCTCAGAGCTGTTCCTCTCATCTCTGTGAATTCAGACACGGCAAAACAAATGTGAAGATTAATAAGAAGAAAACCAGTCACATCACAGAGAGCTCAACGTGCAACACAGAAAGAAACTGGAAACACAGAAGAGAAGTAAAGCTGTTAAAAATACATCCAGCTTCCTTCCTCTTTACATAATTTACATACAGGATGAGACAGATACCGGCAAACTGAACTCAAAATGAAGAAGTAATCAAAAGTTGTGGTTTAAGCCAACTATCAGTTCATGTTTAATATGCAAAAATGAGGAATCAGATTTGTGGTTTGTTTTGACTAAACCATCATCCACATCTTGTCACCCCAGAGGCGAGAGTATCCTATGATCGTCATGCTGTATTAAGTTAAGTGTATCAAAGACATGGAAAACAGTTTCCTTCAGAAATAAGAAGAACACATATAAAGATGGATATGAAGAGTTTATATTAGAGAAAGATAAATCAAACACATATTATTATAATTATAATATAATTTTTTTTTCAATGCAATTTTTATTTTTATTTTCACAGCCTTGGTACATGGTACAAGAAGATACAGGAATACACATGTTATATTAACGCAGAGTGCAGGAAACTTAAACAGGGAGACAGATAAAGTCAGAAGTCAATGTACAATAATAATAGTAAGAATTATGATAACATATTACATAAGATTACAACGTTACAGGATCCCACTGGAGAAGACCAATTGCTTTGAATACTTAAAACCTGACTCCAGATGGGTCTGATCAAAGCACA
>NC_140907.1:33683247-33730747 GCF_045865225.1 Trachurus japonicus
TTCCCAAACACAATGGAAGAAAGTTCCCTATTCACACCCCAGTGTAACTCGTGACTCAACAACTTCATTCTCTACAGTCTAGTCCACAATCAGCCACAGTTTTTACCCATTTATCATATTCAATCTCACCACCTGTGTCCCTTTGTCAAACCACTTTCGAGTCACTACTTGCAATAGAATACAGGAATAGCATTGAATTAAAAGTAAATTCATTGACAATTAATGCTGTAAAGTTGTAACAAGATAGAAATAAGAATATATACTACTTACACACTTAACTAATGTGTGCTAAAATGAAATATGAGTTATTTCATGATCAAATGAATGTAAGAAACAGTTGAAATACATTTTTTCACAATTGAGATTGATGACATTGAAAGATAATACTAAACTCGCAATAAATGAAATATGGAGAACTGAAACAAGAAATATCAGTTTCCCACCTTTTACATCAACAGAATCTAAAACATCAAATAAAACCTGTGAACTACTATCCACACTTAGTGACACCAGAAATGTACAGCTTCAAAGATAAAATCAGATCGTCTTTAATGAAAATTGTGTCTTTGCATCATAAGTAAACTTTTTTTCATCCACATAGATGAAAGTAGTGAAAACAAAAGGACAGATTTAAACTTTTTCTGTCTTCAAAACTGTTAAACATTATGTAGCGCTCCCCTCAGTGGTCCTATTGATGAGGGCAGGGCTTTTGGGTTCTTTCAAGATATTTAGCAAATGTTTTTTTAACCTGATTAACTCAGTTTTAACTATTATCTTGGATTTCTTTTTAAAGTACACATATGAAACGTTTTTAACCTACCTATGAATTCACCTTTGCTAAATTAAAGTTTTAATCTCTCCAATTTATTGAATAATTGCAACGTTTCGACCAAAAGTGGTCTTCCTCAGGCAACTAGAGAAATTGCGTGACAGGTATCAGGCATATAGGCTGAAGGCCTGATGACACCTTCTTCACCTCTTTTTAGGGAAACACTGTAAATGAGATATCCCTTTTTTCAGGAAAATAGTACTGTAAATTAATTTCCCCTCTTTTTTAAGGAAAAACTGTACAATAAATAAATGCATAAACACTTTTAACCCTCAAATGGATTAATTCAGAAAACCTCAGTTTACCACTTCAAAGTCACTCAAACACAATTTGTGGGCCCACACACACCTTAATGCATCTAAAGCCAGCAACTAAAATGATTATTAACTACAATGTACCGTAGCAGGCCTGATGCGGTGCTCGTGTTCGTTGTGGCCCAAAACTTAATGGCCGCTTCACTCGTCGGCGAGCAAACAAAATGAATGATACTGAGTTAATGTTTCTGTCCTGTCCTTCCTCCAACAGTCACAGGTGCAAGCTCAGCATCCGATCAGCATTTCTACACGGACTCTGTCGGTTTTGCTTTTCTCACCATGTTGCCAGAAAACTCATGAGTGAAGTCCTGGTTGCTCCACGTTCTGTCTGGGTCTCGGTCTTCAGGTCGAAAGCAGCAGCTAAAACCCTTAAACTGTTTAACTGAAGTAGTCAAACTTTAACTAGTCTGTCCACTTGTAATGAACTGTAATGGCCTATACTTCAAGGTGGCTAAGTGTTAGTGTTACTGTAGCATTAGCAGTAGCACATAAAGGGAGTCTTTGAACTTCGTGTAGAAATTCCTCCCGTTCCTCAACATGCAGCTCGTCACTCCTCTCACTGATTGTCGTGCAAACAATCATAAGACACAAGTTACACACTGGTTTGTGCACTACGACTTCACAACTTAAAGCAGAAGTAAGAGATCCGGTCGTTTCGGCTAATGCTGCGTTCCAGGCAGGCTTTTGAAACCGTAAATTACAGCTTCATGTCACAACTTACGATTTTGTAGCGTTCCAGGCAACCCACTCGTGTTTTTCCGACCTGTTTTACCTGTGAAAGTCACTATAACGGCCACTCGTGTTTTTCCGACCCGTGAACTCGTACCAGATCGAACTGGTACGACTTTACAGGTCGGAAAAACACGAGTTATGGGCTGCCTTGAACGCACCATAACAGTCCTCGTCCCTATGTCACCACATTCACGCGCATCCCTTGGCTGCACACACAGCCCTGCATGCCGTTCTCTCTCCTCATTGGATAAAACTTGTAGGATACGAGAAAAGTTTTCTGCTCGGCTCAGAGCAGAGCAGAGCAGAGTGACTGACAGACCCGTGTTTCTGTCCAAACACTCTATGTAAGTGATTGCTGTCGGAAGATATAACTATTTAAGACTTATATTAACACAAATATATCGCTTACTTCTGCTTTAACTCCGACAATCTCTGTGTCACGCTCACTCTTTAGCTTCACTCTGGCCGCCAGTGTTGCCAACTCCTCAGTAAGCAAAGTCGCTATTGGCTGTCGTAAAAGTCGCTAAAAGTCGCTAAATGATGTCGGCCAGCGGCGCTCTTTATGTCTGTGGCGTGGAGCATTGCGTCTCTGTGACACTACTGTGTGTAGGCTGACTACCTGTGAGTGCCCGCGGCAGCGCCGCTGCTCGTTGAAAACAGCTGTGATAACCTGATTTCAGGTCCAGAAACGTTTGTAATATCACGGGAAAAAGTCGCTAGATTTGTCGCTAGTCGCTTTTGACAAAAAAAGCCACCAAGAGGGGTTGGAAAGTCGCCAGATTTAGCGACAAAGTCGCCAAGTTGGCAACACTGCTGGCCGCTCCCTCTTAGCCTGTCTTTCACATCTGTGCTGAAACACCTGAGACCTGATCCGGCTGATCACTATTAACCCTATAAATGCTGGTTTAGACAGTTTACCATCTTATCATAACGTTTTAAATGATTTTCAACCTTTTTAATCACACTTTTTATCTGTTTTTAATACTAAATGGTAGGCTACTATAAGCATCACTTATTACCTGATGTTTTTAACCGGGTTACAATTCAATAATAATACTTACTGTTTCCATCAGATGAGCCCCACCTTTACTTCAACAGCATCTAAAAACATCACATAAAACCTGTGTAAAGTTAAAGTTGTAATTATAAATGTGGAGTCTGCATGTTATTGATCTGCTTTTATTGAATGTGAGAGGCTCTGACCTGACTGTAACTTCACACCAGGTCTTCCTGCTCCTCTGTGTCTTCTGTCTGTGATGATGTTCTCAAAAACAGGGCAAGAGTCCACCTGATGGACAGAGGTGACAAAATGAGACTCATTCATCAAACCTGCACACAATCACATTTTATCACTGGTTTCTTAAGTTAAAATATGACTTCACTTCAGTTTCCAGAGCATTGATGAGTCAGTTTGTGATGATGTTGGTGTAGAGTCAGTTCTGTTAGTGTTGTAGAGCCTCTCTGTCTCTCACCTCCATCATCTCTACAGCTTCATTTGGTTCAGGGTTTGAACTCAGAGTTTTCTTCTTCCTGGATTTTAAAACCAACAACAAACACAAAACATGTAACCAAAAACTACAGGAATAACAAGAATAAAACAAAAGAGCAGTGAGTGAATTGATGGGTTTTAGGCTACCTCGTCCACAGATTCACAACAACCACTGTGATCAGCATCAGGACCATCAGAGTCAACCTGATGATGTTCATGATCATTATTGATTCACCTGGAAAGTGAGAACAACAGACAGGAGATATTAGAGACTGATGGGTCAGTTTGTCAGGTGATGCGGTCAATCAGTGTCGTCCATGTGCAGTATGATAGAGGTCTCAGTTCACAGCTACAAGACGACTAGATATCCTGAGTTGAAGTTTTTTTATGTTGATGAGTTGTGGTGCAGTAAACAGGTGTGTGATGACGAATGTGCACAACTCACCTGAAACTACAACAGTCAGATTTAAGGTGGACTTCTGACGTCCTCTTGTGTTCTGGGCTTCACAGGAATAATTCCCACTGTGTTCAGGTCTGAAGTCAGTGATGGTGAAGATCTGTCCTGAAGCTTTTGGTGAGTCTTCATCCTCCTTGTACCAGGTGAGTTTAGCTGCTGGGTTAGCATCACTGCTACAGGTCAGATTGACTGAACTGCCCTCCACTATCTCAGCAGAGGGACTCACTGACACAGAGGGAAGCTTTGGAGCATCTGGAGATGATTTGACATTATAAAGTTCATTATAAAATCAGAAACAACTACAGTGAGTAAAAACCTCTCTAGAAAAACTGCTACAACACCTCAACGACTTAGTTTGTATTAAGACTTAAACGTGAAAATTAAGATCTATCCCTATATACATGTTGTATTTTCTCCTTTATCAGCCACTGCCTTTGACTCACATAGCACATCAATTGAGATAAATTCAGACGTCCTCCTCCCCAGCTGATTCTCAGCTTCACAGTAATACTCTCCAGAGTCAGAGGACTGGATGGAGCTGAAGACCAGCTGTGGTTCTTTGTTGAGCAGTGTCAGGTTCTTCTTGTACCAGGTGTATTTAGCTGCTGAGTCAGTGCCACTGCTACAGGTCAGAGTCACTGAGCTGCCCTCCATGATTTCACCTGGAGGATTCACTGACACTGACGGCACCTTCAGAAAATCTGCAGGAGAAAATATCAGCATGTGTTTCCTGAGCAGCCATGTTGTGTTGGATTAAAGTGTTTTGTTTCTTAAATAGAAGAGAAAACTCACACACTGGGGGAGAGCCATGATTCTCATGTCCCTTTAAAGCACAAGAGATCATGTCTCCAGGAAAAAACCAGTCTGTATAAGAACTTCCCTCCTCCATGATTTTCTCTCTGTTCCTGATCCATACGTAGGAAAGACGACCAGCTGGACTGCAGCTGCTGAGACACTTCAGCTCTGCCTCAGTATAATACTGATGGACTGTTATTGTTCTGGTCACCTGCACCTCCAGAGCTGGAAGAAAACACAGTATTGTGTTGTATTGTGAAGTACCGACCCTTTAGTTGACTCCATGTGAAACCAAGCTTGTGTTGCCACAGTAAGCAAATGTTTTGTTCGTCTCTCCACTTGCATAAACAACAAGGGAATTGGAATATTTACCACTGTTACTCATGTATTTGTGACACAGCTAAGGCAGGTGACTGTTGTTTGCAAGTTTGTTTTTGTAATTATGTAGAATTTCTCTAGGGGTTGGAATAAGTTACGCACTATAGCTTTAATATTAGAACATAAAACAGAATAAAATTAAAATTGAGTGTGGTAATCACATATTATTTTCTACCATAATGTGATAAAGCACCTTCACATCTTTACACATGGTAAATACTCAGTTATCTGCCCGTTTAACTTCAAAGTTTGATAAAAACAAGACTTTTAACTCCAAAAGTCATTTAAGGTTCATCACCAATCTACAAACTATCATCAAATGATTATTTAATCATGTCTAAACCACTACCTACATCAAATAAACCCCCTGAAGTAGCTTTACTGGAAAATGATTAAAAATAATAACTATAGCTGCTGCGCAGCAATGGTTGGGGCCGGGCAGTTTTTTTATAGACAAAATTAGGCAATTTTGAAGTGAAACTTGCAAAGCCATAGCACATATGGTTGATCTGTTATGAATTTATTTTCAAAGTTTTGAAAATTAGATGCTGTAATGTCACCATCAGGACTATTGTCTTGTGTTAGTTGAGGACATCTGGCATCTGTCATCATCATCATCTTTACTGGGGCTTGAACCAACATCCTCTGACACCAAGAACCAGCTCCTAACTCACTGAGCTAATTGTCTGGAAGCGACAAATGGTGTGTGGCTTCTCGACTAGAGTCAGGGAGTCATCAGCCAGACAGCAGTTGTCAAGGCAGATTTCCTATACATCCTTTCTATGTCTATTTATTCTTGTAAATTAGCATGGCTTCAGCAATGGCTTTCAGCATTCACACGCATTTTCCTTATGGAAATGCTTTTTTGAGTTTAAGTTTCAGCAGTATTGGGGCTACACATTGGTCAAAGTTGCAAAACTGTAGCATGTACTGTTGGTTTGGTAGGACAAGTTTTAAAATGTAAATGTTTATTGTGCTGTGAAACCACCATTGAGGACGTCTGGTATTTTGAAGTGTCCTCATTGTCACCCTCAATAGGACTTGAACCCACAACCTCTGACACCAAGAACCAGCTCCTAACTCAATGAGCTAATTCACCGGAAGAGAGCCCTAGTGTGTGGCTTCTCAAATAGACTTAGGGAGTCACCAGCCAGGCAGCAGTTGTCGAAGCAGATTTCAAAAATTTTCCAAATGTCAGAATTCTGTTATCTAAACATAAATCTGATAATACATAAATTGCATCTGGTATTTTGATGTGTCCTCATCGGCACCCTTAGTGGGACTTGAAACCACAACCTCGGACATGAAGAAGCAGCTCCTGACTCACTGAGCTAATGGTCTGAAAGTGAGACCTGGTATGTGGCTTCTCAAATAGACTCAGGGAGTCACCGACTGGGCAGCAATTGTTGTAGTAGATGTCGAAGCAGAAGCAAAATTGTCAAAATATCAGAAATTGTATTATCTAAACAAAAATCTGATATTACATAAATTGCATCTTGACAGCATGGAAATGTTGGTGATTTGTTTTTAATGACAAGTGTTTTGCTTCCTAAGAGAAAATATGATGTCTAAAAATGCCACTCTTACATTGACTGCAGTTGTTCCCATGAGAGCAGAATTTGAAACGTTGAGATAAAATTCTGATATTTGCCAAACTTCATCAACCACAACTCCAAAATATTGCCAATTCTTTTCAGGAAAATTGAAAATGTATTTAGCAAGAATTGGATGGTATATGTTTTCACACACTGTAGGCTCAATTTTCAATGAATCAAAAATCTGTGTGGATCGTTTGTGTGTCTGACGATGCTCTGTAGCAAGTTTGGTGTCAATTGAGCAAAAATTGTGGGAGGAGAACATTTCTGTGAAGTTTTTTTTCACTGATTATACATGGGAAGTAGGACTTCCTCGAAAGAAAGAAAGAAAGAAAGAAAGAAAGAAAGAAAGAAAGAAAGAAAGAACATTGAGGAAAACAATAGGGTTCTGGCAGCTGATGCTGCCCGGGCCGTAATAATAACTCTGTTTCTGTGTTTGTCAGTTTGTGTTCTTACCTGTGACAGTCAGAGTCATACCAGGTAAACTGCTTCTCCATTCAGAGCTTCCTAATTTGAATTTGAAGCGATACTGAGCTGAATCTGTGTCTCTCAGGTCAGTGATTCTCAGAGTGGAGCGTCCTCTCTCTGTTTCAACAACCTGAACACGACCTGAATAATCAGAGTCTTTACTAAGATCCTCAGGCTCTGAGGGATTCTGCCAACGACGACTACGTTCAGGACTGAACCAGAACTTTGATTTAACATAATTGTTGTTGTAAGTACAAGAAATCTCCACTGATGATCCTTTGGAGGCACAGATTCTTCTGTCAGTGTAAATCACTCTGTAGCAGGATTCACCATAAAGACCTGAAAGATGAAACGTTTTATTAAACCAGAGTAGCACCTACATGTTTAAAGACACAGTTGTGTTGTTAAATTAGAGCAGAGTTCAATACAATAATATGGTCTTAATATAGAAAGAGAAACTGAGTCCTCCATATTATAGATACATGCAGTCATGTGCAGTAGGTTAAATGTGCCACCAGGTGGTGATATGTAAGTGGAAGACTGAAGTAAACTCACAGACTGGAGGAGAAGGGAAGTCCTCATGTCCTTTCAGAGCACAGGAATAACTTTCCACAGTATTAAAATAGTCTGAAAATGAAGATGTTTCTGTCTCAGTTTTCTGTCCATTCTTGTACCAAGTGAAGGAAGAATGATCAGGTAGACGACAACTGCTATGACACTTCAGCTTTTCCCAGTTCCGGTGATCTGTTGAGGTCGTCACCTGCACCTGTAGACCTGAATTTCCAAACAAGAAAAGGAAATATGTTTTTCAATCCATGAAACCACTGCTCAAGAAGAGTAAGCTCATAAATTCATATTAGTAACGTCCATCAGTCATCATCATGTGATCCAAAGTTCACACTGAAGTCTATTAAAGGAGAAATATTCTGCCCTTTTTCCACAAATTTAGATCGTTCCCAGACATGCTTCAGTCAAATACCCCAAAGATCAAACATCACAGCTCTTTTCATCCACTCAAAAAAGCCCTGTTCAGAACAGATGGTTTCAGTGCCTGTCCCTTTAAATTAAATGAGGAACTGCTAACCCTGCACTGTCCCTTCTACCGGTACCAGTACTCACAGGTAGGGGTGGTATTATGCAAAATTGAAAACTAATGACATCATTGTATGTCAACTGAGGGAACAGCTCATAAAACCACACAGATTTTAACAGATAGGGAGTCTAAAAATTACAGATTTTATTTGTCAATTCTCACATTTTGGGGCTGGAAGGCAAGTTAAACTCCCAAATATATCTTCAAGAGCCTTCAAAAAGTGATATTTCCATAACATGTCCCCTTTAAGTCATTAGCAAGTGGAGCTCTGAACTCAGATTGTCTGTATCCCTCATGAACACAGCTGTTTCTGTTGATCTGAACATCTGGAATAGAAACATACTAAAATAAAATCATTACCTGTGACAGACAAAGTGACTCCAGCTTCACCAGTGTATTTCTCTCCTGGTTTGTTTGTTGTGAACCTGAACTTGTAAACAGCTGAGTCGCTCTCTCTCAGGTCTGTGATTCTCAGAGTGCAGTCGTTGTCACCACAGAGATACTGAACACGACCTGAGTACTCTGAGTCTGCTCTCAGATCCACAGGTTCATCACCACTGGATTTAGTGAACCACAATCTTTCTACAACTGTAGTATCATCATCAGTTCTCCAGTCTGGGTATCTGTAGGTGCAGCTTATGTCCACTGTTGATCCTACTACAGCACAGATCTGAGTTGGAGCACAGGTCACTGTCCAGTCATTCTGACCCTGTATCACTGTAACACAGAGTACAGCACAAACCACAGTCACATTTTAATATTGTGAAGCTGCACCAGTTTGTAAACCTGCAATAAAACTGAACTGATTCTAATTTTACAAAATTACTTTACTTTTTTTACTCTAACATTATCCCACCGTGAGCCAATGAGACAAAGAAGAGAAGATAGTAGAGCTAAACTGAACCATCATCGTCTAATCTTACTTTCTCTGACATGGTGTGTAGTGTCGAAGTGGAAATACATTACCTGGTACAGAGAGAAGGAAAATCAAAATAAAAGTTCCAGTCATAGCGTCTCCTCTCATCTTACTTTGCGACATCAGACGCAATTAAATAATCAGAAAGTAAATAATCAACAAAAGTTTTAAATTAGTTTCTTCAAATTCTTCCACTCACAGCAGCATTGTCTTGACCTCTGTCCTCAGAGTATGAGCAGCAGAACAAAGACTTCCTTTCTTTCTTTCATTAACGTACAACGTTGACCACAGGCCAGGAAATGGTAAGGTTCTCTGCAGCCAACGGAAAGTTTTACATGTACTCTTACGTGTCAGTGAAGTAGGAACAACTATCTTTAAATCAGTCCAGTACAACAGTAGCGCAGGAAGTCCTGTCTGAAGGTTTCAGTGTTATATGATGCTGAATGCATATTTTCTTCTAGATCTCATGAGACCAATAACAATATTGAGATAAATACTCTACAGAACACACACATTGAAACAGTTGAGTCTTATAAATACTGTATTTGGCCATCTGGATGGACATCTATCTATCTGTGTCTGTCTGTCTGTCTGTCTGTCTGTCTGTCTGTCTGTCTGTCTGTCTGTCTGTCTGTCTGTCTGTCTGTCTGTCTGTCTGTCTATCTATTATAGTGAACAATAAATAACAGTAATACGAATAGGTAACAATGTTATCAATAATTATTAATAATACTAATGATAATCAGTGTTGTAGAGGAAGATCTGGATCCTACAAATCCAGAATTAGAGACACCTGCAGAATGAGGGAGAATAGTTAAGCAATTACTAATTACACTTACTAATATTTTATCAATCATTGTGAGACCTGAAACATTTCCTTTTTGTATGTAACAAGTGTTTAATTGTTGTAAACAACACACTAAATGTTACAGAGTCACCAATGTACATTAAAATAATGTAAATATGAATATGGGGAAAAGAAATTATAGATATAGAATAGAATAAGTAATAATAATAAGAAGTAATACATGAAAAAACATGGTGTCAAGAATAAAAATATAAAACAAAAACGCATTTTACCACCATCTGGTGGAAGCAGGATCCAACTACAACACTAACAGAACATGCTTGTTTTCCAAAAATCTGTATAATAACCTATAACTGGTAGGTTTCCACACCTTTAGAGAGTAAGCTCAATCATGTGGTGTGCATTCAGTTTAGAAAATAACAAATAATATGAAAAATAAAATAAATTACAGTAAAAAAAAATGTTTGGGCTTTCTGAAATACAATGACAGTATAAAAATATTAACAGAAATGTGATGTAAACCACTGTATTTATTTTTTATCCCCATAATATTCTAACTCTATCACTACGTTATAGCAAAGCACTGTGCTGGTTGTTCAGCTTATTGCTCTTAGCACATGGTCATAACTGAAGGAGAATGAGCTGAGTGTATTTACATTCAGCTCCTCTCTTCTAACAGAGAAACAGTCAGAGCCAAACAATTTGTTGTAAGAATTAACAAAGTGGAAATATAATTGATCTGGTGATTTTACTGCTGGAGAATCTGAGTGAAAAACAAATCTGCTGTTCTATAACAAGTGAAAAAAAGGGATCAGGACAATAAAGTGTTGGATATACAGAACAAGGACTACATGTTTAGTGACATCACTGTGATATTGGCCTTTGACCCAAACTGTGCTTCACAAGCTGTTGTAAGTTATTTGACTACCATCTAGTGGCAGAAAGAAGAAACTACAACCAATTATCAAATGGTCATTCTCCAGAACCTCAGTGATTTAATGTTGGTGTTTCACCTTGTTACGGCCGGAAGGGGTTCGGCCTTGTGTGTGTCTGTGTCTTTCTCTCCCCCTCCTTGTTCCCCCACAGCTCCACCCTGGTCCCAATCAGCGAAATGAGGCTCACCTGGTCCACTGAGTTAAATACCCTGCAGCTGACACTGGAAGAGGGGGGCAGTGCTGGGGACTGCGGGGCTTGCCTGCCTCCCATCATGGCTTTTGTTTATGTTAGCTTGTGTTTATCTTGTTTGTACCTTTTATGTTGTGGATTAAATCCTCTTTTAGTTAAGTTAGCGTCTTTGTGTTTGGTTTGGGGTCATTGGTTGGGTCCATTGTTATGCCCCTCCGGGCCAACAAAGTTCTGGGGCATAACAATTGGGGGCTCGTCCGGGATATGAACAACCATGAGGTGAAGTGAAGGTTTGTAGCTGTTGTGTGATGTAGTAGTCTTCTTTTCAAGATGGTTTGTGATTTTATTGCCTGCCTGTGTTTACTTGAGAGTTCCCTGTAAGGTAGTCGTTGGGCAGAGAGAGACTCTTGCCACTTTGTTATTTTGCCTTTCTTATTTTTGGTGGTGAAACCTGGGTGTGGGTATGTTTTCTGTGTGGCAGTGGGCCTTGCCTGGGTCCATTATTCACTTGCAGTGTTCAATGTTTAAAGAAGCCTCCAGGGAAGCCACTGAAGACTAGATAGTTAACCACATCGCAGGGTGCCTCTCCACAACGTCACTCTTTAGCAGAGTTGCACAGCAGCGTAATCACAATCTCTTGTGGGTTGACTCTACCTCTAGTTTCGTCTGGATTCTGTGTGTAAAATAGTAACAGTAACTTTTGGTGTGTGACTTATTTTTGTGGTACCTGCACAGTACGTTCGTTGGGTCGTTTGGTTGCGGCTTAAGCACCTAAATGGTACAAACCAACTTTACCTGTTATTGCTTTAACCAATACACAGGTTTTATTTTCAGTCTTGTTGGTATGAAATAAAATATTATTCAGGCCAGTGTCCACACCTCCAGCAAACACAGAAACACTCAGGTGAGGGTGTCATGTTGCGGACAAAAGAAAAAAAGAAGCATAAATTACACAAATATAATTGTTTCAAATCTAAAATGCAGCATGAAGCCTGATGTTCACCAAAAACAGGATGAACAGGTGGTGTCCAAAGTTATGTTCCAAAAAAACAAAGCTAGGTCAAAACAAAGTTGTGACCCTGCACAGAGACACGGGTCTCAGTTTCTGGTAGCGGTATCTCCACAGACAAGAAATGGTGAAGGATTACGTCTCTTCTCTCTTACAGCTCCTGTGGGTCTGCTGGAGCAGTTGCATGGAGACAGAAGGTGGAGGTCAGCTGACCAGAAACATGTCAGACAATGACACAGTAATTCATTAACTCTGTAGAAATTTAAAGACAAAATTCAAATAGTGCTGTTTTGATGGGACAATGACGTTCTTTCAGAGGAATAATAGAAAAAATATTTACCATGTTGACTAAAGACTCAGCATTTTCTGTACAGAGCAGATGGATCCTCTGAAGCTTCCTGGCCTCTGGTTCTGAGAGCAACATTAATCAAATATCAAGATGATGAAGAAAAAAATATTCTGCTGTAAATGTACAGTAAGAGTTGAGAATATCAAGAGTGATCATAAAATGTGGAAAAAAACATTTCACCAGAATGACTGATACTGATGTTCATGTGTGAGGAGCTGCTCACCTCTGGGCTGGACTGGCACACTGGTCAAATGTCACATTGTAGAAAAACGTGTCTTCCTTCTTCTTTATGTTGTTGTGTCCTCTAGCCTGTTGTACACTGACAGCTTGGTCTTCAGGAAAGTCGATACTGTGATAGTAATGATAATCCTGCTGCACAGATGGTTGTCTCTGAAGACAGTGGACAAATACATTGACTTAGGAGAAAAAAGATGTGCAGTTCTTCATGTTTTAGGTCCTGGACATGAACATAGATGAAGTTGATAAGTTGCTTCACTACCCCTCAAAGCTGCTGAAGTTTGATACAACCTTGAATTGTATGGCTTCCTGATCATAACATGGGTTTGTAGAATAATCTGCTGGCCATCTGCTATGTTCCAGGTCTATGGGCGTTGCTTGGAGCGGTTCAGCCAAAGTGGAGACCTGGCGAGGGATGGAAGTAGCACAAGCAACAGTGAGATCTTCAGTCTAAACAGAGTGGCGAAAGAGATGACGCTAACACTGCAGGAGGACAAAGACTGGAGCATGTTTGTGAGCTCTCGGACTGTTAAATTTTAAACCAACACTAAGTAACTTTTCAACCTTCATATAATATTTTCCTAACTTTTGTGATAATACATCGACTTACAACAGGTTGAATGACACCTCTGTCATCACCTGAGGGGGTCTGTATCACCTTCACTGGCACTAAGCGGCTTTGAGGAGCATGGTAGGACCTCGGCTCTCACTTAAGTTTCACTTTTACGAGTCACAACAAGGAGTGAGCAGGCAATGCAGTACACTCCCGTCGGATTGTGCAGGTGTGTTTACTGTGAAATGATCCAGTGGAAACAGAAACTTAGTTTAGACATCTTCTGTTAATTTCCATGCACCGGGAGATCAGGATGTTTACGCCGCTATGCGCTGGTGCTCACACTACCGCTTTGGTCCACCGGCGCCGCCAAACTCAACCAAAACTGAAAGTTCTTCGTACTGCTTTAACATTGGGCCTCATTCACCAATATCTTCTTAAGAACCTTCTTAGATTCTTTCTTAAGTTGTTCTTAAGAAGTTCCTTAAGAAAACCCTACGTCAGATTCATCAACGCGTTCGTAAGCCTCAGAATTGTTCGCAGCTGTGTTCTTAGGCCATCTCCTCGTAAGTTGAGGGCGTGTGCCAGGTGAGTCTAATTAACATAGGATTAGCATAGGTAACAGCCCCATCAATGCCTGTAAAAGGGCATGAGACTGCAGGGCCGTGTGCAAACAGAACCCACAGGCACTGAGCAGAGAAGGTGAAGTGAGAAAGAAAGTTGAAATGCTCAAATGAAAATCTAGGAGGGAGCACCAGACTCCAAACGTAAAAAGAACTTAAGTAGTGAAGTGGTGCTACTGCGGCAGGAATGAAACAAAGAAACAAACAAAAAGCTTATATTTAGTTTATATTTTTATATTTATATTTAGGCTATATTTAGTAGCGTCAGCTCTAAATATTTAGTAGCGTCAGCTCTTCGGGTTGTTATCAGAGACCACACTCTCACGTGTGCCATCATAAATATAATCATATTGTCACATATGAAAAAAAACAGTTGTGTGTAGTGTGAACACTTACAGTAAGTGCACTGTGGCAGCCCGCAATTAGGAAAAAAAAATAATATCGGCAGCTGTATGTTGCGCACAACAAAACTGATATGAATTAAGGGTCTATAATGTTTTTTAAGAGACTGCAATGATTTGTCAATTATTATTATTAATATATATGATTATTAAAAACATCATAAAAGATAAGAAAATAATTCTTATTAAAATCATATAATATCATACAACTGCAGAACAGAAGAAAACGCTATAATCGGTTATTTTTGCAGAAGTCTCAGCACTTAAAAGTGCGTAAGTATACTCCTGACTGTTCTTAGATTTTGTTCTTAGTTAAGAACAAATTCTGGATAAGAAAACATTCATGAATGCCACAATCTTCGTAAAAACTTCGTAAGTATGACTTAAGAACAAATTTGTTCTTAAGAACGGTTCGTGAATGAGGCCCATTGTTCTTAATTCTGCTTTTAAAAGGAGATTCCCCCATTTAAAGAAAGGACATTGCCCTAACCAGTTATTATTCCAATCTGGTTTAGCGGAATAAATGTTCTCTGTGTAACTTTATTTTATTTCAATGTTTTTTTAACAGGGACAATACATACAACATTGCCACAGAAAATGGGAAAATGCGATGCATATAAGACGTCTTTGGGTTACTGAGTACTGCTCACCCTCGTAAAAGAAGAACTTAAAATACATAACTTGGTGATTTGTGATCAACACATGGACATTGGAAATATAGAAAACTACCCATTTTACATTAACTCTACTATTATTGACATACAATGAATGCAGATTCTTGCATGAGGCAAGTGCATTTAACCAGTATTCAACTCACAAAAATGTCCCCTTAAGGTCATGGTGGTCATTTACGTAGTGCCAAAGTTGAAGGGCACTGGACCTTTGTAGGCGTTTCACTGCTCATCCAATAGGCTTTAACTCCTTAAACCCTGACCCAGGTGATTCCGACAACCCACACGATGGGCGGGTTAACAACTACCACCCAAAGGTGACGACCCAACCCAAAGTTAAATACCTGGGACTGGGAGAAGAGAACAACTAACGCACCCCCATCTCACCTGCAAGTCTGAAGTGAATGAGTTCATCTCTCTCAGCGGTTCCCTGTGGTCTGGTCTCTCTCCAGCCTCAGACGTCTGCTCAGACACCCTCTTTTTTCTGGTTAGGGAAATTAATTACGTAAAAAAGCTTAAACTCACTGAATGACATGAACTTTTAAATGAGTTTGTGATCTAATATTTGGGGAAACAGAACTGCTCACATGATCCGGAGGAAGACAGAGAAGAGTATGATTCCTAGGGCCACGGCAGAGACTGCAACAGCTATTAACTTCCACCACGCTTCTAGCTTTCCTTGTGGCACACCTTTAAAAACGTTAAGTGAAGAAAAGAGGGGCATCGTCATGTAGTCATGTGTTTGGCAGCATAATACATTTTAAAGCTGGAAAACACTTTTCTGCTTACAAATCAGTTTCTATAGATCTTATAATAAACACTCTCACTCACATTTCATATTAGAAGAGAAAACTCACACACTGGGGGAGAGCGATGATTCTCATGTCCCTTTAAAGCACAAGAGATCATGTCTTCAGGAGAAAACCTGTCTGTATAAGAACTTCCCTCCTCCATGATTTTCTCTTTGTTCTTGAACCAGACGTAGGAAAGACGACCAGCTGGACTGCAGCTGCTGAGACACTTCAGCTCTGCCTCAGTATGAGACTGATTGACTGTCATTGTTCTGGTCACCTGCACCTCCAGAGCTGGATACAGGAGGAAGAACCCACAGTGTTAGTGGTTAACATGAAAACATAGAATATAATAAAATCAGATATACTATATTCTTTGTTCTGATAATGCACCTTCTTATATTGTTTTTCTCTATTGTAAATACTCAGTATCTCCTTGTTTAACTACAGAGCTTGATAAATATAATCCTTGTAACTCAAAAAAGCCATTTGAGGTTCATCACTTAGGCTATCTATAAAGATTTGTTTAAGGATTATTTCATCATGTTCATAGCAGCTCCTCACATCCAACTACAACTCTTTAATGTTCTTTATTCAAATGTGATAGACAAAAGTTTTAATTATGTTTCTGTGTTTGTCTGTTTGTGTTCTTACCTGTGACAGTCAGAGTTGTATCAGGTAAACTGTTTCCCCATTCAGACTCTTTAGTTTTAAATTTGAAGTGATACTGAGCTGAGTCGGTCTCTCTCAGGTCAAAGATTCTCAGAGTGGAGCGTCCTCCCTCTGTTTCAACAACCTGAACACGACCTGAATATTCAGAGTCTTCACTAAGATCCTCAGGCTTTGAGGGATTCTGCCAACGACGACTACGTTCAGGACTGAACCAGAACTTTGATGTAATGTAAAAAAAACTGTTGTAAGTGCAAGAAATCTCCACTGATGATCCTTTGGAGGCGCAGATTCTTCTGTCAGTGTAAATCACAGTGATGCAGGATTTACCAAAGACACCTGAAAGATTAAATGTTTTATTAAACCAGTGTAGCACCTACATGTTTTGTTGTTAAACAAGAGCAGAGTTCAATACAATAATATGGTGTTAATACAGAAACAGAAAACTGAGTCCTCCCTATTATAGATACATGCAGTCATGTGCAGTAGGTTAAATGTGCCACCAGGTGGTGATATGTAAGTGGAAGACTGAAGTAAACTCACAGACTGGAGGAGAAGGGAAGTCCTCATGTCCTTCAAGTGCACAGTTAATGCTGTCTTCATAACCTAAATAGTCTGAAAATGAATGTGTTTTCCCTCCAGTTTTCTGTCCACTCTTGTACCAGGTGAAAGAAGAATGATCAGGTAGACGACAACTGCTGTGACACTTCAGCTCTGCCCACTTTGGTTTGTCTGTTGAGTTGGTTACCTGCACCTGTAGACCTGGATTTCCAAAGAAGAAAAGGAAACATATTTTGTATTCAGTGTGCATACACAGAAGTCAGGTTTTGATCCTTAAGGCCCTGTTTACACGACAATGCTCGCGGATGAAAACAGCTAAATATTTTATCGGATGTGCCTTCCTTTCACCTCCAGAGTGGAAATCTTAAAAATGCTCCGCCGTTGCGTCCCCATGTAAAGGGTGAAAACGCAAAAGTCCGCTCCGATTGCTTTGACCTGTGGAGGGCACGTAGGGCAGCATTACGATGGCCAGCATACAGCCTGGCAGAAATGAAGAAGAAGAAGAAGAAAAGGAAAAAATTCTGGGTTGTACACATAGATATATATACTGACTAGATGCCGCGTTCCCAGGCAGCTCTATTGAGTGGAATACGTCAACGCGGCCGCCATCTTGGTCCGGGGGAAGCCGTGTCTACTTAGGGCGCACTCACACTAGGGCCAGTTGATCCGTGCCGTGCTGAAGCCCAAATGCCCCCCCTCCCCTGTCCCCCGCTGGCCCGCACTCACACTACCTCGAACCCAAGCGTGCTCAAGCACGGTTGCCTCCGACACAAACGTCATCACGTTGATATAACAACACGGCGGATGCGCTCTGACTGCTGAAAGAACGGCGCTTTGACCGGTTGTCATGGTTATCTTGAAGTTTAATCAAAGCGACGTTAACTAGCGATGTTTACGGCGCGACGTAATCGTTAAGTGACTGTTGTTTACATGCGGCTGTAGACACGTGGTGGAGCACGAGCCCGCAGCGCATTACGTGTGCGCATTCCTGGCCAAGCGTACCGTGCCCAAGCACACCTCTCCCAACCGTGCCGGGCCAGGGAAGTGTACCGTGCTCAGGCACGGAACGCTTGCACTCACACCAGCAATAGAATCCGGACTTTAGGGGGCAAACGTGCTTGGGCACGGTACGATTGCCTAGTGTGAGTGCGCCCTACTGCACTAGTCAACAGAGGCAGAGGTCTATCAACCATTAAAATCGCCATAACTCACCGAATATTCAACCAATTTTCAAGCCGTTTGGTTTATTATAAATGTCAGACATATATTTATGATACAACAAAAAAAAAATTCACATTTTTTTTATAATTTTTTTTTTATGTATTAAACATACACTTACATACTCAGACACACACCCACATGCATAAATACACTGAAATTTGTTCTACAAGGGCCTGACCGGGTCTGACTGCTTGTCAGACTATATTATATGGTCAGAAACCCCAGACCAAGATGGTGGCGCTATTGACGTACGCTGAGAAGCAGAAGGCGGCATCTAGTCAGTATATCTATGGGTTGTACACAGGCGTGTGGACTTGGTGGTGTTGTGTGGCACACTGCCACCTAGGTGCCTGGCATGCATACAACATTGAATTTCACAGACTTGCGTTAAAATCTCAGTTTTAAGCCGTTTTCATTACATTTGTGTGTGCAGTCCGGACCCCCCAAACCAGATGAAAAAAGCTACGCTTATCAAAAAATGTTTCCGTGTGGCGAGGGCCTCAGACAATTTTAGGGAACTTCTAGTTGATGATGTCACCAACTCTGGCCCGAACATTCCAGGCAATACACACCCATTATAATCTCAAAATCTCAAAAAAATTCTACAAAAATGATAATGGTCATTGAACAAAACTATAATGCCTATCAAAACATGGAATAATACATCAATAGACAAGATTTGTTTCTACATTTTACTTTTTAAAAGGAGTCTCTAGGTGAAGGTAGGTATGCCAGAGCAGTAGACATTTGAAAAAGTCTAATAATATGTTTGTTTTCTGACCTCATCCCATTCATTGTATATAGAGAATTTTTTTGCAACTTACATTGTGAAACAGTCGTATTTTGTATAGAAAAGTACCGATTCCAATTTTGACATATAATTCCCATGGGTCCTCTCAAAACTGTAAGAGGAGTTATGAACCAAAATTTGGTACGAGCGATGAATATGAAGAAGAAGAAGAAAAAGAAACATGCAGTATAAAAATGGCCTCTGCAGATATTTCATAGCTGTAGAGGTCAGTGCCTTGGTGTGTTTGCCCCATGGCTATAATAAAATTGTTACCTGTGACAGACAAAGTGACTCCAGCTTCACCAGTGTAATTCTCTCCTGGTTTGTTTGTTGTCAACCTGAACTTGTAAACAGTTGAGTCGCTCTCTCTCAGGTCTGTGATTCTCAGAGTGCAGTCGTTGTCACCACAGAGATACTGAACACGACCTGAGTACTCTGAGTCTGCTCTCAGATCCACAGGTTCATTACCATTGGATTTAGTGAACCACAATCCTTCTCTAACTGTAGTATCATCATCAGTTCTCCAGTCTGGGTATCTGTAGGTGCAGCTTATGTCCACTGTTGATCCTACTACAGCACAGATCTGAGTTGGAGCACAGGTCACTGTCCAGTCATTCTGACCCTGTATCACTGTAACACAGAGCACAGCACAAACCACAGTCACATTTTAATATTGTGAAGCTGCATCAGCCTGTAAATCTGCAACAAAATTAACTGATTATTAATTTCCAAAAGTACTTTGATTCAAACATCATCCCACTGTGAGCCAATGCGACAAAGAAGAAGAGATAGTAGAGCTAAACTGAACCATCATCATCTAATCTTACCTTCTCTGACATGGTCTGTAGTATTGAAGTGGAAATACATTACCTGGTACAGAGAGAAGGAAAATCAAAATAAAAGTTCCAGTCAAAGTGTCTCCTCTCATCTTACTTTGCGACATCAGACGCAATTAAATAATCAGAAAGTAAATAATCAACAAAAGTTCTAAATTAGTTTCTTCAAATTCTTCCACTCACAGCAGCATTGTCTTGACCTCTGTCCTCAGAGTATGAGCAGCAGAACAAAGACTTCCTTTCTTTCTATATCATTAACGTACAGCGTTGACCACAGGCCAGGAAATGGTAAGCTTCTCTGCAGCCAACGGAAAGTTTTACATGTACTCTTACGTGTCAGTGATGTAGGAACAACTAGCGCAGTAAGTCCTGCCTGTGCTAAGCTGCTTTTACCTACATGAGTTATAAATACAGTGTATGATGGAGGATGAAGTGGTAATTTTCTTTGTATCAGTATTTTTTTTATATCTTAACTGGTGTGTGATGATAAATGTGCAGAGCTGACCTGACACTGTCAGATTTAAAGTGGGCTTATTTTGTCATATGTTCTGCACTACACAGTAATAATTCTCACTGTTTTAGCTGCTGGGTTAGCATCACTGCTACAGGTCAGACAGAGTGAAGTATTAAATATTTAAATGTTTGGTAGCAGAAAAACCATTATGGCTCAAAAACACTGTTCTGGTTTCTGATCAGCTTCATATGGATTTTATAATAAAATGTCTTACACATATTTGACATCAGTAGAGATGAGTGCTGACGCCCATGTCCCCATCTAATTTTGAGCTACTCTTTCCAGACTCAAAGGACTGGGTCAAGTCCAGGAGAGTGGTCAGAATAACCCTCTCACTTGCTGAAGTTGTTGTATTAAGTTACAGTGAACATGAAGACGTCCAAACAGAAAACCAGTTGACCTGTCAATCATAATGCAGACTGTGTGGGGAATAAAAAAAATTACTATTAGACCGTGAGAAATGTTGTTGCATTGTTTCTCCTGTTCACTCTGTGGTCAGATTGGGGTTGCTGGCTTGTATATAAGTATTCACTCGTGGTTTCTTCTGCACGTAGCCTAATAGGAGACCATAAAAGGGTAGACTACTGCAAACCATACAGGAAGCCTAGGTCTTTATTTTGAGCCTCCGTGACGTTCTCTCGTTCTCTCAAACAGAAGGTCCAGACATTTGTAGATAAACTCTACAGTTACTGAATCCTTCAGATGAACCTGCTCCATTTATACAGTTATTTCAAACAGCACTATCATCACTGTCTAATAACACTCACCACTTTAATTTTGAGGTTCAGAAATGCAACAAAGGTTAAAGGAAAAATAAAGAAAAGTCAATATCAGAATCATTTTTCAACTTAAGATGTGTTTATGTGTTTTCGACAGTGTAGCCTACATTGACTCACTGCAACATACTCATGAGAACAGGGACATCCAGCCCCTGATGAATGGGAGGTTTCACCAATTGAGATGAAACCAGTATAGGGAAACAACCCAATACATGTGTGACCCATGTGGGTTCAGACTTGCCCTTGGCGAGGATTGAACCCGCGGTCTCTCGCAACACAGGCGACGATGTTAACCATTTCGCTAAGAGGTTAACAACCACTTGGCACATGGGCTAGCACGTTTTTTTTTATGGGTGAGTGAGTTTACTTCCAGTACCCTTAACCGCCACAACCTGTCACTGTGGCACACCCATGGACCTCCGTTACACATGGATGGACCAGTTTATGTTTTGCCTTGACCAGTTGGTGAAGGTGGGGTGGTACAGGGAAGTTGGACATAGTAAATATACTGTGTATTGTTATGGTGAACAATTAATAACATTAAAGGGATAGTTCACCCTAGAATGATATTTCGCTCATTATCTACTCCAAATCTCGCGTGATTCGCAGTAACCGCACTGACGCCGGCGCAAATCACGCGAGATTTGGACGGACCAGGAAGAGGAGCTTCGAGAAGCTTCCGCTACAAACAAGCTTAAAATATAGACTTATTTAATTTTTTTCGGGACAATTACGCAATTTGGGGCTTCAGCACAAGACGGACATTACATACGAGCATCATGGAGGTATTTGGATGTTTTTTTGTGTGTGTTTTTTTACGAAGAGCTCTGGTGTCCCTTTGCAACCGTTGCATTGAAATGCACTGCTACGCCAAGACCCCCTGTAACTCAGAGAAGGGACGGTGGACTCTGAAAATTCTTCCAGCCCTTAGTCAACATGAGGGTGAGTAGATAATGAGCGAAATATCATTCTAGGGTGAACTATCCCTTTAATACCAATAGGTAATGGTGTTATCAATAATCAGTGTTGTAGTGGCAGATCTGGATCCTACAGCTCCAGAATTAGAGACATCGGCAGAATGAGGGAGAATAGTTGAGCAATAATACATTTTGATGTTGAAGATTGTCAAATCCACCATAAAATAACTTGAAACATGTTTGTTGAAGACATTGTATACACAGAGGAAGAACTGAGACAGTACAAAGTGTGTTAGCAATAAAATATAACTCTTTACTGATGCCTAGTGACAGAGTTAAGTCACTAAAACTACAAAAGAAACATTCCAGGGGCTAAATAAAGACATGCAACTTGAATTCATGCAGAAAAGAAATATAATGTGCAGTTGTTGCCATGCAGAAATATTACAGCTCACGAGAAGTTAAAAAAACAAACAAAAAATACATCACAGTGCAGCAAATAAATTATCAAACCTGAATTGGCCGTCATTGGAGTTTCATTAAGAAGACCCACAGCCAAGAAAGAAATAGGAGAGCACCCCACTCACTCAACAAACATATGTGCACACAAAATAAACCTATAGTCCAAACCAACGGGGGTCACACACACGGGGATCACCACCACATTCTTTTCTTTTGGACTTCACCTTCCCCCTTTTGACCCCTTCTCCGGCCGGTAAGCCTCAGCCGTGAACCCCCTTTTCCTGGGCCTCCTGTGTTTAATTTCATTTTTGCAAACCTTGTCATTTTAAATAAAATTCTGTATGTGATCATTGAACTCTTTCTCCTACCCTCCCTGAGTGAACGAACCTAAGTGTCCTTCAGTAGGTGATGGTTGACCTTTAGTACGGGTCCTTGGGCCCTAACCCAAGGTGGCATTGTTGGCAACAAATTTAGTATGTAACATAATAGTAACATAGAAATAACCCTCGCATCGCCACATAAAGATGATGTCACTGTTGGACAACTTCCTGTTTCCATCAGGTGAGTCCCACCTTTACTTCAACAGCATCTAAAAACATCAGATAAAACCTGTGTAAAGTTACAGTTGTAATTATAAATGTGGAGTCTGCATGTTATTGATCTGTTGTTATTGAATGTGAGAGGCTCTGACCTGACTGTAACTTCACACCAGGTCTTCCTGCTCCTCTGTGTCTTCTGTCTGTGATGATGTTCTCATAAACAGGACAAGAGTCCACCTGATGGACAGAGGGGACAAAATGAGACTCATTCATCAAACCTGCACACAATCACATTTTATCACTGGTTTCTCCAGTTAAAATATAAATTCACTTCAGCTTCCAGAGCATTGATGAGTCAAGTTGTGATGATGTTGGAGTAAGTTCTGTTAGTGTTGTAGAGCCTCTCTGTCTCTCACCTCCATCATCTCTACAGCTTCATTTGGTTCAGGGTTTGAACTCAGAGTTTTCTTCTTCCTGAATTCAAACCAACAACAACAAACATAAAATGTAAAATGATGCAATTACATAAAACCAAAAACTACAGGAAGTTTAAAGAAGAAAATTAAAGAGCAGTAAGTGAACTGATGGATTTTTATAGTTTTACCTTGCCCACAGACAGAAGACAACCAGTGGGATCAGCATCAGGACCATCAGAGTCAACCTGATGATGTTCATGTTTATTACTGATTCACCTGGAAAGTGAGAACAACAGACAGGAGATATTAGAGACTGATGGGTCAGTTTGTCAGGTGATGCTGTCAGTCAGTGTCGTCCATGTGCAGTATGATGGAGGTCTCAGTTCACAGCTACAAGACGACTCAAAATCCTGAGAGTTAAAGTTTTTTATGATGATGAGCTGTGGTGCAGTAAACAGTTGTGTGATGATGAATGTGCAGAACTCACCTGACACAACATTCAGACATAAGGTGGACTTCTGACGTCCTCTTGTGTTCTGGGCTTCACAGTAATAATTTCCACTGTGTTCAGGTCTGAATTCAGTTATACTGAAGATCTGTCCTGAAGCTTTTGGTGAGTCTTCATCCTCCTTGTACCAGGTGTAATTAGCTGCTGGGTTAGCATCACTGCTACAGGTCAGAGTCACTGAACTGCCCTCCACTATCTCAGCAGAGGGACTCACTGACACAGAGGGAAGCTTTGGAGCATCTGGAGGAGGGAACATCAACAACATAGTCAATAGTCATGTGTTTGGCAGCATAATACATTTTAAAGCTGGAAAACATTTTTCTGCTTAGTTCAAATCAGTTTCATATGGATCTTATAACACTCTCACTCACACTGCACATCAATAGAGATGTATTCAGACGTTCTGCTCCCTATCTTATTCTCAGCTGCACAGTAATACTCTCCAGAGTCAGAGGACTGGATGGAGCTGAAGACCAGCTGTGGTTCTTTGTTGAGCAGTGTCAGGTTGTTCTTGTACCAGGTGTATTTAGCTGCTGAGTCAGTGTCACTGCTACAGGTCAGAGTCACTGAGCTGCCCTCCATGATTTCACCTGGAGGATTCACTGACACTGACGGCACCTTCAGAAAATCTGCAGGAGAAAACATCAACATGTGTTTCCTGAGCAGCCATGTTGTGTTGGATTAAAGTGTTTTGTTTCTTAAATAGAAGAGAAAACTCACACACTGGGGGAGAGCCATGATTCTCATGTCCCTTTAAAGCACAAGAGATCATGTCTCCAGGAGAAAACCTGTCTGTATAAGAACTTCCCTCCTCCTTGATTTTCTCTCTGTTCTTGAACCAGACGTAGGAAAGACGACCAGCTGGACTGCAGCTGCTGAGACACTTCAGCTCTGCCTCAGTATAAGACTGATGGACTGTTATTGTTCTGGTCACCTGCACCTCCAGAGCTGGATACAGGAGGAAGAACCCACAGTGTTAGTGGTTAACATGAAAACATAAAATAGAATAAAAAGTGGATGTGATAATCAGATTTGTATTCTTTGTTCTGATAATGCACCTTCTAATATTGTCTCTCTCTATTGTAAATACTCAGTAATCTCCCTGTGTAACTGCAGAGCAACATAATCCTTGTAACTCCAAAAGCCATTTGAGGTTCTTCACAAATCTACAAAGATTTATTAAAGGATTATTCCATCATGTTCATAGCAGCTCCTCACATTCAACTACAGCCCTTTAATGTTCTTTATTCAAATGTGATACACAAACGTTTTAATTATGTGTCTGTGTTTGTCAGTCTGTGTTCTTACCTGTAACAGTCAGAGTTGTACCAGGTAAACTGTTTCCCCATTCAAACCATAATGTTTTAAATTTGAAGTGATACTGAGCTGAATCTGTCTCTCTCAGGTCAGTGATTCTCAGAGTGGAGCGTCCTCTCTCTGTTTCATTAACCTGAACACGACCTGAATATTCAGAGTCTTTACTAAGATCCTCAGGCTCTGAGGGATTCTGCCAACGACGACTACGTTCAGGACTGAACCAGAACTTTGATTTAACATCATAATAACTGTTGTAGGTACAAGAAATCTCCACTGATGATCCTTTGAAGGCACAGATTCTTCTGTCTGTGTAAATCACTCTGTCGCAGGAATCACCAGAGACACCTGAAAGATGAAATGTTTTATAAAACCGGAGTAGAACCTACATGTTTAAAGGGACAACGAGGAGTTTTGGAACGGTGCGCCTCCGCACACACCGTGAAATTCTTTGACCGGCGCAAGACGGACTCATGTTTTCATTCATCAAGAATTAAAGTCAGAGGTTCGAAGACGATCAGATACCGTCGTAGTTCCGACCATAAACGACGTTTCGGCGGTGTGACTCTCATGACTCACCACGAAACCGAAAGTAAAGAAACGCTGGTCGGCTCGACCAGCATTTCCGCCACCACTAATAATAACAAAATAACGATAGAGACAAAACTATATATTTATCGAAAATGGGCCCATTAACAAGTGTGGGTAGCGGAGATTCATCCACATTAACGTGAGACTTTTTTATAACCAAATAGAAACTCCTTGTTGTCCCTTTAAGGACACAGTTGTGTTGTTGAATTAGAGCAGAGTTCAATACAATAATATGGTGTTACATATAGAAAGGGAAAACGTAGTCCTCCATATTATAGATACATGCAGTCATGTGCAGTAGGTTAAATGTGCCACCAGGTGGTGATATGTAAGTGAAGACTGAAGTAAACTCACAGACTGGAGGAGAAGGGAAGTCCTCATGTCCTTTCAGAGCACAGGAATAACTTCCCCCAGTATTAAAATAGTCTGAAAATGAAGCTGTTTCTATTCCAGTTTTCTGTCCATTTTTGTACCAAGTGAAGGAAGAATGATCAGGTGGACGACAACTGCTGTGACACTTCAGGTCTGACCAGATAACTGAGTGGGTCACCTGCACCTGTAGACCTGGATTTTCAAATAAGAAAAGGACATATGTTTTTTAATCCATGACACCACTGCTCAAGAAGAGTAATCTCATAGATTCATATGTCCGTCAGTCATCATCATGTGATCTGAAGTTCACACTGAAGCCTATTATAGGGGGCATATTTCCACAAATAAATATAAATAAAATAAATATATATAAATATATAATTTCTTACTCTAAAAACAGCCCTGTTCAGAACGGCTGGTTTCAGTGCCTGTACCTTTAAATGCAAATGAGGAACTGCTAACCCTGTCCCTTCTACCGGTACCTAGAGCACTGGAAAAGAGAGTAACGACACCAAGGGGGTGGATCGGACTACACGCAGGCGTAGCTCACAGTCGGCCATATGAGGACAGGCAACTTGCTCTTACTCAGGCTGCAGTTACAGCGCAGTAGATAGGTGATCCAGTCATCTCCACTAAAAAAACGATTCATAACTCTGTGAAAAATAAATCAGTATGTAGCTACCGTAGATGACCAAATAATCGCCCGCGTGCAAATACGCGCCTGTGCTCTAATAGCCGCCGGGGTCCGACCTCATTTGGCATAATAAACGCCGGTTCAATTAAACGCCCGGGCGATTAAGTGTTTACCATAGTCTTGCACAGAAAACAAAAGTTGTTTTTTTTAACAGCGCTTCACCGGCTCTCACCTCTTCTGTCAGTCAGCCCCTCCTCTCGCTCTCTCTCGCATGCAGGCGCACACACACACACACAGACACACAAACACAGGCGCGCTAGACTGAGGGATATAGGGATATGGATAAATGCGCTAATGTACAGTGTTGAAATTACCGCGATCGACCCCCCCTTCCGTTAACGTTCATAACACTGCTCTGATCAGCTCCCTGTGTCGCGGTTACACAGACAAACTGTCTTTGTATTTATTGTCTGATGTCAATAAAGATGCGTCGGGGGAAAAAGTAGTTTTGTTCCAGTGGTGCTATGGTGACCTCTTCGTTCTTTGCATGATGGTCTGGTGCTGCTCATTGCAAAAATAAATTGTAGCCGGTTGCAAATACGCGCCTGGTTCTTATAAACGCCTGGGGTCCAAGTCGATTTAGCATATTAAACGCCCGGGCTACTAAATGGTCATCTACGGTATTACTTTAACTATTTGCATAATGTCACTATAATGTTACTTTTACAAAAAAAAGACATTATTAAAATTATCTGTGATTCTAAATATGCTGCATCATAACTGCATAGACGTTCATAAAAATCAAACCGTTTTGAAATCGGACAAAAACTGAGCAAGTTCTGGTCATTATAGCAGAACATGCAGCATAGGCTCAATGCTCTGAGGGAGAGAGTTGCCCGTCCCAAGATGGCCGCCGAACTGGCTACGCTTTGTCATTGGGAAACAGCTGCGGTTGAGTCATCTAGTTTTCTTATCTATGAACGACACCACCATTGACTCCCGTGGTAGGGTCATGCGGCCCGAGTGGCAGGATATGGGTATTGCAAAAATGCCCAGAAAACCCATTCACTCCAATGTATGTGTGTTGCCCACTTGCTTGTGATGAAAACGGCCGTGTTTTTGTTTTTAGGTGTCTTGGTCATATGAAATTACACTTAGAATTTGTTTATTATAAAATGTAGGGGAGAGTGGGGTAAAGTGAGACACTTTTTACATTTGCTCCCCTCTAAGCGAGCTAAAATGATTTATCAGTAAAATTTACACATTTCCCATTAATTCAGGATGTTGCCTAGCAATGGAAATTATCAGAATGTATTTAGGATGAAGGACAGTGAAAATATGATTGTTCAAAAAAAAAGTGGTCTCGTGTCTCACTTTACCCCAGGTCAGGGGTAAACTGAGACAAACTAGAAAAATCAATGGGGTAAACTGATCCACTTACTTTTTCCACTCTGAAACTACCATAACAACACATGTTGTAGCGTCCTGTAGAGTCCTGACAGCTAGCTTGACAACCACACTTCCCAAAACTAATGTCGGACTAGTAACATAATCATGGGAATTGGTCAATTAAGCACTTTTGCGCAAAGTGACTCAAAACCAAAATCAAATACAACACGTTTTAATTAACATTCAAATGACAGATAGAACCAGTTAGATAGTCTGGAGGTCAGATTTTAGGCCCCGACAATGGTGACCATTTTGATCAAAAGTCCTCTTGTGTGTGGGGGAGCCGACAAAGTGGAATGTGACTAAAATTGAGTTAAAGCAGTAAGTGGTCCGGTCGTTTTCGCTAATGCTGCGTTCCAGGCAGGCTTTTGAAATCGTAAATTACAGCTTCAAGTCACAACTTACGACTTTGTAGCGTTCCAGGCAACCCACTCGTGTTTTTCCGACCTGTTTTACCGGTGAAAGTCACTATAACGGCCACTCCTAACTTCCGACCGGTGAACTCGTACCAGATCGAACTGGTACGACTTCACGGTCGGAAAAAAACGAGTTTCCTTGAACGCACCATAACAGTCCTCGTCGCTACGTCGCCACATTCACGGCGTCCCTTGGCTGCACACACAGCCCTGCATGCCGTTCTCTCTCCTCATTGGATAAAAACTGTAGGATACGATAAATGTTTTCTCCTCGGCTCAGAGCAGAGCAGAGTGACTGACAGACCCGTGTTTCAGTCCAAACACTCTATGTAAGTGATTGCTGTCGGAAGATATAACTATTTAAGACTTATATTAACACAAATATATCACTTACTTCTGCTTTAATTAACCAATAAATAAACAAGCTGACTGAGAGCACCTAGCATAACAAAGCAGTGTGGCTACAGATCATTGATCACGCAAGATTTCTGGCTTGGGGGACGTGATTCTAGTGTGAATCTTTGTGTGTGGTGTGTTCACAGTGTCTCACTCATGGATTTATTATAATACATCCATGGTCTCACTTTACCCCGCAGCATTTGTCTCACTTTACCCCAACACCCCCATTTTAGAAAAAACTACCTCTCTTAGAAATTCAGGCTAATTTTCAGCTAGCATCATCACATGGTTTTATGTGTTGGTAGTTCATCATCATGTATCATATAAGTTTTTCTACCTGAATCAATTTGCTTTGGCACAACAGTTGATTAAGTTGACACCAAGAAAATTTACTTTTACATGCAAAAATCATATTTTTGTGAAAAAAACATGTTTTCCACAGCATCATGAGGTCCTCTCCTTCATGACCATGGGGAAATGGAAGGGGCTTGAAAACATAATGGTCACATGACCATAAATGTGTTCCGTTTTCTAGATATAGGGGGTGTCTCACATTACCCCACTCTCCCCTAGATTGAAACATAGACAACTGTTTTTTTTTACTTGCCTATGTGTTAATGTTTATCTGTAAAGGGTCCACGATGATGCTATTAACATGGGTGATCTAGAAATGTCCATAAATTATTGAAAATACCACACTTGCTCATTCACCAACAATGCAGGGCACTTTTGCAATACCCATATTCCGCCATCAGGAGGCGCTTCCATTAGACCAGTGCTCTACCGGTACCTGTACTCAGGGGCGGTACTATGCACATTAGCACACTAATGACATCATTGTATGTCAACTGAGGGAAGAGCTCATAAAACCACATGGATTTTAACAGAATAGGGAGTCTGAAAATTACTGATTTTTTTTGCCAATTCTCACATTTTGGGGGCTGGAAGGCAAAACAAACACCCAAATATATGTTCAAGAGCCTTCAAAAAGTGATATTTCCATAATATGTCCCCTTTAAGTGATTAGTAAGTTTCTGTTGGTCTGAACATCTGGAACAGAAACATACTAAAATAAAATTGTTACCTGTGACAGACAAAGTGACTCCAGCTTCACCAGTGTAATTCTCTCCTGGTTTGTTTGTTGTCAACCTGAACTTGTAAACAGTTGAGTCGCTCTCTCTCAGGTCTGTGATTCTCAGAGTGCAGTCGTTGTCACCACAGAGATACTGAACACGACCTGAGTACTCCGAGTCTGCTCTCAGATCCACAGGTTCATCACCACTGGAGTTTGTGAACCACAATCTTTCTCCAACTGTAGTATCATCATCAGTTCTCCAGTCTGGGTATCTGTAGGTGCAGCTTATGTTCACTGTTGATCCTACTACAGCACAGATCTGAGTTGGAGCACAGGTCACTGTCCAGTCATCCTGGCCCTGTATCACTGTAACACAGAGCACAGCACAAACCACAGTCACATTTTAATATTGTGAAGCTGCATCAGTTTGTAAACCTGCAACAAAACTGAACTGATTCTAATTTTACAAAATGACTTTGACTCAAACATCATCCCACTGTGAGCCAATGAGACAAAGAAGAGAAGATTGTAGAGCTAAACTGAACCATCATCGTCTAATCTTACTTTTGTCTGACATGGTGTGTAGTGTCAAAGTGGAAATACATTACCTGGTACAGAGAGAAGGAAAATCAAAATAAAAGTTCCAGTCATAGCGTCTCCTCTCATCTCACTGTACGACATCAGATGCAATTAAATAATCAGAAAGTAAATAATCAACAAAAGTTTTAAATTAGTTTCTTCAAATTCTTCCACTCACAGCAGCATTGTCTTGACCTCTGTCCTCAGAGTATGAGCAGCAGACCAAAGACATCCTTTCTTTCTATATCATTAGCATACAGCATTGACCACAGGCCAGGAAATGGTAAGCTCCCGGCCGACAACGGAAAGTTTTACATGCACTCTCAGGTGTCAGTGAAGTAGGAACAACTATCTTTAAATTAGTCCAGTACAACAGTAGCGCAGTAAGTCCTGTCTGAAGGTTTCAGTGTTATATGATCTCATGAGACCAATAACAATATTGAGATAAATACTCTACAGAACACACACATTGAAACATCTATCTATCTATCTATCTATCTATCTATCTATCTATCTATCTATCTATCTATCTATCTATCTATCTATCTATGATAATCAGTGTTGTAGAGGAAGATCTGGATCCTACAAATCCAGAATTAGAGACACCTGCAGAATGAGGGAGAATAGTTAAGCAATTATATATTTTGAAGTTTATGGTTATCACTTATTAATATTTTATCAATCATTGTGAGACCTGAAACATTTTCTTTTTGTATGTTACAAGTGTTTAATTGTTGTAAAAAACACACCAAATGTTACAGAGTCAGCAATGTACATTAAAATAATGTAAATATGAATAATGGGGAAAATAAGTTATAGATATGGAATAGAAAAGTGATAAATGAAAAAACATGGTGTCAAGAATAAAGATATAAAACAAAAACACGTTTTACCACCATCTGGTGGAAGCAGGATCCAACTACAACTCTAACAGAAAATGCTTGTTCTCCAACAACCTGTATAATAACCTATAACTGGTAGGTTTCCACACTTTGACAAGAGAGCACAAGCTCAATCACGTGGTGTGCATTCAGTTTAGTACATAACAAATAATATGAAAAAATACAGTAAAAATTGTTTTTTTGGGCTTTCTGAAACACAATGACAGTATAAAAAAACAAAAGAAACAGAAATGTGATGTAGACCACTGTATTTCTTTTTATCCCCATAATATTCTTAAGGCCCAATCCCATTTCTTTTTTTTACCCCTACCCCTTCCCCTACCCCTTGCCCCTCGCCCCTTGAAACGGAGCTACAAGGGGTAGGAGTAGAAAGTCAACCCCTACGAATTGGGACACCCCTTCAACAATCGCATACGTCATCACGTAGTCTCACTGGCTTTTCCGTAAGCTGATGCGCCAAGCTTTTGCCAGAAATCAAACAGCCGTGTACCATAGAACTTAATAAAATAAGATAGAACTTAATGCAGGCTGATCAGTTAATTGTAAAACATTTATTCACTGATGTGGTGATTTCTGTACGTACAGAGCCCAGAGGCAGCGCTGCCTGCTCCTCTGTCTGACCCATGAAGCTTCACTTTTCATTCAAATAAACCAATGCTACTGCCACAATTGTCAGATTTCATCAATGAGACCAACATTTAAATCAGTGGTCCCCAACCACCGGGTCGCGGGAAAATTTTCCACCAGTGACCGGTCCGCGGGATAAAAATGTTGGGGACCGCTGATTTAAATGCTAAAAAGAATTTAACCAGCCGGTGGTAAAGCTCTAAAAACCCGCGGATAAGTTAATTAACGATCGTCTTTTCCCCCGGGACGAGGACGTAGGCTACTTTCGCCGGCGGAGCAGCGCTGCAGACCGCCTGCTGCCTCTGTGAGGAGCCGCTCCTCCTGGAGCTTCACTTCTCCGAAAAAACGTTGGAGCAAACTTCTAACCAGCTGTCATTTGGATAAACTAACCACACATTTTGGACTTAAACAGTTACTTTCTCGCATGAAAAAATATTAAAACTTAATAAAGTGACGTAATAACAGCGCTATAGTGAGAAATAAAACAGCTTTTCGTTTTACAGCCACCGCTGCCGGTTGCCGCAAGATGCATTCTGGGAAACTTTTCATACCCCTCCGTTTGGAGTGTGCCTCTGAAAAATCTCCGTTTGGAGGGGTATGTAGCCCTACCACTTCCTCCTACCCCTCTGTCCTAACGGGAATTGGGACACTCCTACTACTACACGTGAACGCGCAAAACGGAGGGGTAGGGGTAAGTGGTAGGGCCAAGGGGTGAAATGGGATTGGGCCTAACTCTATCACTATGTTATAGCAAAGCACTGTGCTGGTTGTTCAGCTTATTGCTCTTAGCACGTGGTCATGACTAAAGGAGAATGAGGTGAGTGTATTTACATGTTGATCACCTCCTCTCTTCTAACAGAGAAACAGTCAGAGCCAAACAAATTGTTGTAAGAATAAACAAAGTGGAAATATAATTGATCTGGTGATTTTACAGCTGGAGAATCTGAGTGAAAAACAAATCTACTAAACAAGTGGAAAAAAAGAGATCAGGACAATAAAGTGTTGTATATACAAAACAAGGACTACATGTTGAGTGACACCACTGTGATCTTGACCTTTGACCCAAACTGTGCTTCACAAGCTGTTGTCAATGATTTGCTGTCATTTGTCTCTTTACTACCATCTAGTGGCAGAAAGAAGAAACTACAACCAATTATCAAATGGTCATTCTCCAGAACCTCAGTGATTTAGGGCTCTATTTTCCTCGCGCAACTCAGGGGGGCGCAGCGCAGCGAAGCCTGGCGAGGCCAGCACAGTGGTAATTTCCTCCAGTGCAACAACGTGCGCAGCGGATTTGGTAAATTGGTAGACTGCGGTGTGCCGAGATGGGTGTGGTGGCGCAGCAGGGGGAGGTGTCGACAGATTCAGCTTGGTGCAGTGACAATTTCGGGCCAAAAGGCTGCGCCGAGAGTGCGCCGAAAGCTCGCCAGCGCTGTGGTAATTTGACTGCCCAGCGCGCAGTGTGCACGTCACCAAGACCTCACAGGCAGGTTTCCACAGTTCCAGGCACATTTAAATGCAATTAATAATCACAATAACCCCTATAACTATCTGAATCAGCACATACACGTCGATTGTCCCGTCACACTGTTGACAGATCAAAGGCTGTCGGCATGCGTAATGGAAACTCAGCCTGAATTAGAGATGAAACCAGTGAGGGACTGGGACAAAAAAGCAGCCGTGGATGTCCCAAGAGCAGGACTGTGAGGATGGATGACTGCATGTCGCTGCTATGTTGACACTACACACTGTGCCGTTGTGATGATCCGCTATATTTATTTATTTACTTATTGATTTATTAGCGGGCGAACGGCCACATTGTCACGCGACCATAACGAAAAACTGAAAACAAATAAACTATAATCTCTCTCAGCAAACCACAATCAGCCTCGGCATCTAAATTCTAAAGAAAAAAGAAAAAGAGAGACGCTCCGTGATGCCTCCTTTACGCACAGCTGCTTCTGATTTCATTCCAGTTACGCATGGTATTTGTTTATGTTGTGATCTGTGCACACGGGTTTAAATATAGGTTACTAAATATGAGTGTCTTTATTAATGGAAAATGGGTGTGTGTATGTTTTTGTTTTTACTGGGCAACAGCTCTCAATATGTCAGAGCAAACCTGGATAACAATATCAGTAACCTCCTCCCTCCCAGACTACTTTTGCATAGTCAGCCCGTGAGGTCTGTTCGCGCGACCATATATTCGGACACTGCGAGCTAGGACCGGACCAGAACATCAGTTTCCTCCTGTCTCACTCCTGCCTCCCTCTTCCACGGTGAAATCAAACTTGCGCCTCGCGCGCGGCGGATTTAAAGGAGAGGAGCTCATTTGATTGGTGAAGAACGGACTTGGCTGTGTTAAACCCACTCCACGCCTTCTCTCCGCCCTCTATGCCACTTGCGCCGGTGGGAGGGAAGGAGGCGGGATTGCATCCCGCTGCGCCTCGCCGTGCAATGAACGAAAATTGCAAACTGCACCTGGACACTCCCCGTTGGCGAGGCGAAGGCGAAGCGCAGGGCAGATCCGCCGCGCCTGCGCCTAGTTTACGAAAATAGAGCCCTTAATGTTGGTGTTTCACCTAAATGGTACAAACCATCTTTACCTGTTAGTTAACCAGTACACAGGTTTAATTTTCAGTCTTGTTTATACGAAATAAAATATTATTCAGGCCAGTGTCCAGTGTCCACACCTCCAGCAAACACAGAAACACTCAGATGAGAAAAAGCATAAATTACACACATATGATTGTTTCAAATCTAAAATGTTCACCAAAAACAGGATGAACAGGTGGTGTGTCCAAAACGTTATGTAACAAAAAAACAAAGATAGGTCAAAACAAAGTTGTGACCCAGCACAGAGACACAGGTTGCGGTACCTCCACAGACAGGAAGTGGTGAAGGATTACGTCTCTTCTCTCTTACAGCTCCTGTGGGTCTGCTGGAGCAGTTGCATGGAGACAGAAGGAGGAGGTCAGCTGACCAGAAATATGTCAATAATTCATCAACTCTGTAGAAATTTAAAGACAAAACTCAAATAGTGTTGTGTTGATGGGACAATTATGTTCTTTCAGAGGAATAATAGAAAAAACATTTACCATATTGACTAAAGACTCAGCGTTTTCTGTGCCGTTTGTTGACTGAGCTGTACAGAGCCGATGGATCCTCTGAAGCTTCATGGCCTCTGGTTCTGAGAGCGACATTAATCAAATATCAAGATGATGAAGAAAAAAATATTCTGCTGTAAAAGTACAGTAAGAGTTGGGAATATCAAGAGTGATCATAAAATATGGAAGAAAAAAACATTTCACCAGAATGATTGATACTGATGTTCATGTGTGAGGAGCTGCTCACCTCTGGGCTGGACTGGCACACTGGTCAAATGTCACAGAATTGTAGAAAAGCGTGTCTTCCTTCTCCTTTATGTTGTTGTGTCCTCTAGCCTGTTGTACACTGACAGCTTGGTCTTCAGGAAAGTCGATACTGTCATAGTAATGATAATCCTGCTGCACAGATGGTTGTCTCTGAAGACAGTGGACAAATACATTGACTTAGGAGAGAAAAGATGTGCAGTTCTTCATGTTTTAGGTCCTGGACATGAACATAGACGAAGTTGATTCACTACCCCTCAAAGCTGCTGAAATTTGATACAACCGTGAATTGTATGGCTTCCTGACCAACATGAATCAAACCAATACTCTGTTAGCTGTAGGCTGAGACAAACCCTGAAACCAGAGAAAGTGCGTCCAAAGTTTGTGGAATAGACTGCTGGCCATCTCCTATGTTCCAGGTCTATGGGCGTTGCTGGGAGCGGTTCAGCCAAAGTGGAGGCCTGGCGAGGGATGGAAGCAGCACAAGCAACAGTGAGATCTTCAGGCTAAACAGAGTGGAGGACGGCTCGCAGTGGCTAAAATGGTGCTAACACTGCCGGAGGACAAAGATTAGAGCATGTTCGTGAGCTCTCGGACTGTTAAATTTTAACATTGTTCTTAATTCTGCTTTTAAAAGGAGATTTCCCCATTTAAAGAAAGGACATTGCCCTAACCAGTTATTATTCCCACAATAGCGCAATAAATGTTTTCTGGTGAACGTTGTGTTTAGGTTATTGAGTAGGCTACTGCTCACCCTCGTAAATAAAGAACTTAAATTAAAGAATTTGGTGGTTTGTGATTAACTCGTGTACATTGTCAAACCACCCATTTTACATTAACTCCACTACTCCACACAATGCAGATTCTTGCATGAGGCAAGCGCATTTATCTAATATTCAACTCATGAAAATGTACCCTTAAGGTCATGGTGGTCATTAAAGGAGAATTCAGGCCATTTTTGACCCCTAAATCCTTTCCTGATGGTCACCCAGTGCTGGGGGGACTAAAATTGATGCAGGCAAACCAGAGTTACACCATGGCTACCCGTCGCTCGGGATGGCGACAACGCTAACCTATGGGGTCCATTCTTTCAACCACAACAAACACTCAAAAAACAATTAAATATCTATGGTACATGACTGGAATCCTTACAAGACACCACTGAACTCATATAGTGTACAGTATAAACCATATAAACTTTCTGTTTTTGCATGTAGTCACTCACCTCAGACAGTCTAACTCTGAAACATCCTGGAAAGACATTACTATCCGATCGCAGAGCGCCACAGAAACAAACACTTTTTCCTTGTTGTGATTTCTTTACAAAAATAAACGGTCAAGCAGTGCAGTGGTAATATCCAAAATATCTCCAACCATTTATTTTTGTAAAGAAATCAGTCTCGTTTTTTGGGTGACCATTAGGAAAACGATTAAGGTGCCCAAAATTCTCCTTTAAGTGCCAAAGTTGAAGGGCACTGGACCTTTGAAGGCGTTTCACTGCTCATCCAATAGGCTTTGACAAAAGTCCATAACTTCCACATGGGCAGGTTAACAACTACCACCCAAAGGTGACGACCCAACCCAAAGTTAATTACCTGAGAGAGGGAGAAAAGAACAACTGAAAACACACCACAATCTCACCTGTAAGTCTGAAGTGATTGAGTTCATCTCTCTCAGCTGTTCCCTTTGATCTGGTCTCTCTCCAGCCTCAGACCTCTGCTCTGACCCCCTCTTTTTTCTGGTCAGGGAAATTAATTTAAAAAGTTTAAACTCACTGAATGACGTGAACTGATTTTAAATGAGTTTGTGAACAAATATTTGGGGAAACAGAACAGATGCTCACATGATCCAGAGGAAGACAGAGTATAGTATGATTACTAGGGCCATGGCAGAGACTGCTGCAACAGCTATTAGCTTCCACCGCACTCCTAGATAGATAGATAGATAGATAGATAGATAGATAGATAGATAGATAGATAGATAGATAGATAGATAGATAGATAGATAGATAGATAGATAGATAGATAGATAGATAGATAGATAGATAGATAGATAGATATTTACTAAACTGTTTCAATGTGTGTTCTGTAGAATATTTATCTCAATATTGTTATTGGTCTTATGAGATCTAGAAGAAAATATGCATTTAGTCTTATCTGGGCTCTATACAAATGTATAGTCAATAAGAGATTGCTGAAACATACTGAAACTAGATTGTAGATCCATGACAACCTATTTGACAGTGGGACTAGCACTATATACAATTGTGTCATCTGTGTAATAATGTTAATTACAAGGCATGGGGGAATGTACAATATCATTGATATAAAGTAAATAATAGAGGGCCTAAAATGGACCCTTGTGGCACACCTTTAAAACCTTTAAGTGAAGGATAGATAGATAGATAGATAGATAGATAGATAGATAGATAGATAGATAGATAGATAGATAGATAGATAGATAGATAGATAGATAGATAGATAGATAGATAGAGAGAGAGAGAGAGAGAGAGAGAGAGAGAGAGAGAGAGAGAGAGAGAAAAAATAAAATGAGCTACAGTGTAAAAGGAGGTTACCCTGTATAGTAATAATAACAGGCTAATTATGTGCAGACCTCACCTGACACAACATTCAGACATAAGGTGGACTTCTGACGTCCTATTGTGTTCTGGGCTTCACAGTAATAATTCCCACTGTGTTCAGGTCTGAAGTCAGTGATGGTGAAGATCTGTCCTGAAGCTTTTGGTGAGTCTTCATCCTCCTTGTACCAGGTGTAATTAGCTGCTGGGTTAGCATCACTGCTACAGGTCAGGTTGACTGAACTGCCCTCCACTATCTCAGCAGAGGGACTCACTGACACAGAGGGAAGCTTTGGAGCATCTGGAGGAGGGAACATCAACAACATAGTCAATGGTCATGTGTTTGGCAACATTTAAAGCCTGAAAACATGTTTCTGCTTACTAATCAGTTTCATATAGATCTTATGATACATGCTCTCACTCACATTTCACATCAATAGAGATGTATTCAGATGTCCTCCTCCCCAGCTGATTCTCAGCTTCACAGTAATACTCTCCAGAGTCAGAGGACTGGATGGAGCTGAAGACCAGCTGTGGTTCCTTGTTGAGCAGTGTCAGGTTCTTCTTGTACCAGGTGTATTTAGCTGCTGAGTCAGTGTCACTGCTACAGGTCAGAGTCACTGAGCTGCCCTCCATGATTTCACCTGGAGGATTCACTGACACTGACGGCACCTTCAGAAAATCTGCAGGAGAAAACATCAACATGTGTTTCCTGAGCAGCCATGTTGTGTTGGATTTAAGTGTTTTGTTTCTTACATAGAAGAGGAAACTCACACACTGGGGGAGAGCCATGATTCTCATGTCCCTTTAAAGCACAAGAGATCATGTCTCCAGGAGAAAACCTGTCTGTATAAGAACTTCCCTCCTTCTTGATTTTCTCTCCGTTCTTGAACCAGACGTAGGAAAGACGATCAGCTGGACTGCAGCTGCTGAGACACTTCAGCTCTGCCTCAGTATAAGACTGATGGACTGTTATTGTTCTGGTCACCTGCACCTCCAGAGCTGGATACAGGAGGAAGAACCCACAGTGTTAGTGGTTAACATGAAAACATAAAATAGAATAAAATGTGGATGTGGCAATGGCACAATGGGACGTAGGGTTTCCTTGGAAGAAGAAGAAGAAGAAGAAGAAGAAGAAGAAGAAGAAGAAGAAGAAGAAGAAGAAGAAGAAGAAGAAGAAGAAGAAGAAGAAGAAAAGTTAATTTGCAAAAGCAGATAACTCAGTTTAAAAAAATATATATTATTATTTACACCAGGTGATATCAGTCAAACCAAAGTCAAGTGAGTGGCTTTGACCAAGGAGATGAGATGTAACAAAACACACGTATCTCAAAAAAATAAAGCTTTATTGAAAACAACACTATTCACAAGTGTCAGCTCATTCTGGCGTTTATCTGATTTGGAAATTAACTCTTATATTGTTTTAACCAGTATTCTTTGTTTTCTTCTTCTTCCTAACAATAATGTGCAAACCTCACCTGACACAACATTCAGACATAAGGTGGACTTCTGATGCCCTCGTGTGTTCTGGGCTTCACAGTAATAATTCCCACTGTGTTCAGGTCTGAGGTCAGTGATGGTGAAGATCTGCCCTGAAGCTTTTGGTGAGTCTTCATCCTCCTTGTACCAGGTGAGTTTAGCTGCTGGGTTAGCATCACTGCTACAGGTCAGAGTCACTGAACTGCCCTCCACTATCTCAGCAGAGGGACTCACTGACACAGAGGGAAGCTTTGGAGCATCTGGAGATGATTTAACACAAGTTCATCACGAACACTGAGTCACAACTAAAACATAAGATTCATGAATTGTATGTTACTGTACTTTTCTCTACAAGCTGCTGCCTTTGACTCACATTTCACATCAATAGAGATGGATTCAGACGTCTTCCTCCCCAGTTGATTCTCAGCTTCACAGTAATACTCTCCAGAGTCAGAGGACTGGATGGAGCTGAAGACCAGCTGTGGTTCTTTGTTGAGCAGTGTCAGGTTCTTCTTGTACCAGGTGTATTTAGCTGCTGAGTCAGTGCCACTGCTACAGGTCAGAGTCACTGAGCTGCCCTCCATGATTTCACCTGGAGGATTCACTGACACTGACGGCACCTTCAGAAAATCTGCAGGAGAAAACATCAACATGTGTTTCCTGAGCAGCCATGTTGTGTTGGATTAAACTGTTAAAGTGTTTATATTTGTGTAAGTGTATAATTGCTATAAAATAAAATTTGTTTGATTTTCTTAGCCCTGTAATCATTCTTTTATAGGCTATATACATATAGCAAGGGTCTTGCTTTATAAAGTGTTGCCATCTTGTGATGCCATGTTTGTATGGCAGCTCTAACGGAAAATCCAGCCAGCCAGAAAATGCGTTTTGCGAATTTCACGTTCATAAATAAACCAACAAAGGAGAAGGTGGAAGGAACGAAGAAGGAGTAGTGAGGTCGATGGGAGGGGTGAGTGTGAGCGAGCAAGTGAGCGCTGCAAACTAGAATCTTAACACTAGATGTCAAAGTTTTCCCCCCATTTTACACACTGGACCTTTAATTGCAGAGCTTGATAAATATAATCCTTGTAACTCCAAAAAACATTTGAGCTTCATCACTAATCTACAAAGATTTGTTCAATGATTATTTAATCATGTTCATAGCAGCTCCTCACATCCAATTACAGCACTTTAAGGTGATTTATTAAAATGTGATACACAAAAGTTTCTGTGTTTGTCGGTTTGTGTTCTTACCTATGACTGTCAGAGTTGTACCAGGTAAACTGTTTCCCCATTCAGACTTTTTAGTTTTGAATTTGAAGTGATACTGAGCTGAATCTGCCTCTCTCAGGTCAGTGATTCTCAGAGTGGAGCGTCCTCTCTCTGTTTCAACAACCTGAACACGACCTGAATATTCAGAGTCTTTACTAAGATCCTCAGGCTCTGAGGGATTCTGCCAACGACGACTGCGTTCAGGACTGAACCAGAACTTTGATGTAATGTAAAAAAAACTGTTGTAAGTACAAGAAATCTCCACCGATGATCCTTTGGAGGCAAAAATTCTTCTGTCAGTGTAAATCACAGTGATGCAGGATTTATCAAAGAGACCTGAAAGATCAAATGTTTTATTAAACCACCAGAGTTTCCCCATACATTTAAACCTATGTTTAAAGACATAGTTATGTTGTTGAATAAGAGCAACGTTGAAAACAAAAATATGGTGTTAATATAGAAAGAGAAAACTGAGTCCCCCATAGACACATGCAGTCATGTGCAGTAGGTTAAATGTGCCACCAGGTGGTGATATGTAAGTGGAAGACTGAAGTACAGTAAACTCACAGACTGGAGGAGAAGGGAAGTCCTCATGTCCTTTCAGAGCACAGTTGATGCTGTCTTCATAACCAAAGTTTCCTGAAAATGAAGCTGTTTCTGTTCCAGTTTTCTGTCCATTCTTGTACCAAGTGAAGGAAGAATGATCAGGTTGATGACAACTGCTGTGACACTTCATCTCTGCCCACTTCCGGTCCTCTAGCAAGCGGGTCACCTGCACCTGTAGACCTGGATTTCCAAAGAAGAAAAGGAATTTTATTTTTATTCAGTGTGAATACACAGAAGTTAGGTTTTGACCCATTAAGTTTCCTTTACTGAAGTCATCATATGACTGAATATGAATATCTGATCACACAGCAATAACAGTCATCATCATGTGATCCAAAGTTCACACTGAAGCCCATTACGTCATTATTAGTAAGTGGAGCTGTGAAGTCAGATTCAGACTCTGAGCTCTTTCTGTTGATTTGAAAGGTAAAAAAAACAAACTACAAAATTTCCTCAAAGAAATTTTGAGAGAGCCACGGGGGCCGCTGCCGGGGGTGCCATCTGTCAAAGTGGGAATCAACCCTGTCTGAGGCAGACAGAAACGTGGGGAAAAAGAGCGATTTTCTGCCTCTGTGCTGGTCTCACATCTACTGTAGGCCTATTTTGACAAAACAGTAGCTCCTGACAGAAAACAGACCACGGGCATCGAAAGGAATTCCTGAACGCTTTGATATGATTTTGGTGTTTCTACAGTAAATATTTTGGAAACACTTGCGAGTTTGCGAACAGCAGTCCCATCTGCTTCTCTCAGAAATTATTTGTATTAGAGTCAATGATAATACCTATCGAAACATGGAATAATACATCAATAGACAAGACTTGTTCTACATTTTACAGTTTAAAATTAGTCTCAAGGTGAAAGTTGGCAGGAGCAGTAGACGTCCAATTATATGTTCGTTCTTTGAACTCATTTCATTCATTCTGTATGAGATGTATCGTGACAAATTTGAAGAGTTATGAACCGAAATTTGGTACGAAAGATGAAGAAGATGAAGAAAAAGAAACACACAGTATAAAAAATGGCCTCTAGAAATAGATGTAGAGGTCAGTGCCTCTGTGTGTTTGCCCCGTGGCCACAATAAAATTGTTACCTGTGACAGACAAAGTGACTCCAGCTTCACCAGTGTATTTCTCTCCTGGTTTGTTTGTTGTGAAGCTGAACTTGTAAACAGCTGAGTCGCTCTCTCTCAGGTCTGTGATTCTCAGAGTGCAGTCGTTGTCACCACAGAGATACTGAACACGACCTGAGTACTCTGAGTCTGCTCTCAGATCCACAGGTTCATTACCACTGGATTTAGTGAACCACAATCTTTCTCCAACTGTAGTATCATCATCAGTTCTCCAGTCTGGGTATCTGTAGGTGCAGCTTATGTCCACTGTTGATCCTACTACAGCACAGATCTGAGTTGGAGCACAGGTCACTGTCCAGTCATCCTGGCCCTGTATCACTGTAACACAGAGCACAGCACAAACCACAGTCACATTTTAATATTGTGAAACTGCACCAGTTTGTAAACATGCACAAAACTGAACTGATTCTAATTTTACGAAACCACTTTGACTCTAACATCATCCCGCTGTGAGCCAATGAGACAAAGAAGAGAAGACTGCAGAGCTAAACTGACCCATCAACATCTAATCTCACCTGGTCTGAATAACAGTGCTTCATGGTCTGTAGTGTCAAAGTGGAAATACATTACCTGGTGCAGAGAGGAGGAAAATGAAAAGTCCAGTAACTGCTGCTGTTAAATTCATAGCTGCTCCTTTTGTCTCACTTAGACAATGAAATAATCAGAAAGTAAATAATCAACAAAAGTTATATATTAGTTTAATCAAATCCACGCATAGAGCAGAAAGACATGACCTTGGCCACTGTCCTCTGCAGAGTGAGCGGTAGAAAAATAACTTCTTATTAACATACAGCGTTGACCACAGGCCAGGAAATGGAAAGCTCTTAGCAGTTGACATAAAGTTTCATATGTACTCTCAGGTGTCAGTGAAGTAGGAAGTACTATCTTTAATTCTGTCTTATACAACAATTGTGCAGTAAGTTCTGCATGAAGGTTTCAGTGTTGTTTCAGTGTTTAGTCGCTTCGCCTGAACTGTGCTAAGCTGCTTTTACCTATTATTATATGAGTTATAAATACAGTGTATGATGGAGGATGAAGTGGTAATTTTCTTTGTATCAGTATTTTTTTTTTATATCTTAACAGGTGTGTGATGATAAATGTGCAGAACTCACCTGAAATAAAAACATTCACATTTTATTTCGTCCTCTTGTGCTCTGGGCTTCACAGTAATAATTCCCACTGTGTTCAGGTCTGAGGTCAGTGATGGTGAAGATCTGTCCTGAAGCTTTTGGTGAGTCTTCATCCTCTTTGTACCAGGTGTAATTAGCTGCTGGGTTAGCATCACTGCTACAGGTCAGATTGACTGAACTGTCCTCCACTATCTCAGCAGAGGGACTCACTGAAACAGAGGGGAAGCAAACATCAACAACACACTTTAATTACAGAGCTACATGTTGTAATTAAATGAGTAACAGTCAATATTTATGTGACTGGCAGCATGATAATCATTATTGCTGGGAAACATTGTTCTGCTGATCAGCTTTATATCCATTTTTATGATCAACAAGTCTTACACATACTTTACATCAGTAGAAGTGAGTGCTCACACCCATTTCCCAGTTAACATGAAGACATCCAAACAACAAACCAGTGGACTTGTCAATCATAATGCAGACCATGTGGGAAAAAAAAATATACTATTAGAACGTGAGAAATTTTGTTGCAATGTTTCTCCAGTTCACTTTGTGGTCAGATTGGGGTTGCTGGCATGTATATAAGTATTCACTCGTGGTTTCTTCTGCATGTAATAGGAGACCACAAAGGGTAGACTACTGTAAACCATACAGGAAGAAGAAACATCATCGCCTAGGTCTTTATTTTGAGCCTCGGTAGATGTTTGCTTGTTCTCTTAAACAGAAGGTACAGACATTTGTAGATAAACTCTACAGTTTCCTTGAGATGAACCAGGTCCAAACAGATATTTTAAACAGCACTATCCTCACTGCCTAATAACACTCACCACTTAAAGGTTGAGGTTCAGAAATGCAACAAAGGCTAAAAGAAAATGGAAAAAGGTCATTATCAGAATCATTTTTCAACTTAAGATGTGTTTATGTGTTGTCGACTGTGTAGCCTATATTGACTCACTGCAACATACTCATGAGAACAGGGACATCCAGCCCCTGATGAATGGGAGGTTTCACCAATTGAGATGAAACCAGTAAAGGGAAACAACCAGTTGGTGAAGGTGGGGTGGTACAGGAAGGATGGACATAGTAAATATACTGTGTGTTGTTATGGTGAACAAATAATAACATTAATACCAATAGGTAATGGTGTTATCAATAATAATACTAATGGTAATCACTGTTGTAGTGGCAGATCTGGATCATGCAGGCAGCTCTAGAATTAGAGACATATGCAGGGAGAGTAGTTGAGCAATTATACATTTTGATGTTGAAGGTTATCACTTACTAATATTCATTGTAATCATTGTGAGACCTGGAAAATATTCTTAGTTAGGGCCACGGGCAATCGCACCGGGCACTGGTCCCAACAGCTATGAAATAGCTGCAGGGACAGTAGTGCAGGGACAGTAGTGCCCGGGCGAAGCCCGGGCACTACTGTTATTGTGTGGATTTTTTCTTATTATTAGTGTGAATGCTGGAAGCATTCACACTATTGTTATTCAAATCTTTATACTTATTATTAGTGTGAATGCTGGAAGCATTCACACTTATTATTAGTGTGAATGCTGGAAGCATTCACACTATTGTTATTCAAATCTTTATACTTATTATTATTATTATTATTATTATTAGTGTGAATGCTGGAAGCATTCACAGTATTGTTATTCTGTTCGGCCATTTTGTTTCTTTAAACTTATTATTATTCTGAGTCTTCTTCCCTTTTTCTGCGTTTAACTAGTCCTTCATACTTTGTGCTATTTCAACAATTCATATATCAAAACGTGCAGCTTTTTCAGGACATTTATGCTATTATTTTTCTCTTTCATACTATTTATACTTTTTAAAATATTTAACTTTTTGTGCAATTTTTCTCTCATAGGAAATACATTGAAACAGTCTTCAAACTCTTCAAATCTTCTGCTTCATTCAGCCTCTAATCGCTTCAGCATACTTTCAGCTACAGACTTCATTCAACTTTTAAACTGTTCACAAACCTTTCAACTATTCAGCTATATCTCAGCTTATTGATATCTTCAACAGTTTCAGATATATGTATAGTTTTAAAATCATTAAAATTTCTGACAAAATTCAGATTTAACATGAAAGTCAATGGGACGGAATGTTCGGACGTTGGCAGTTGGCAGAGTGACAGAGGGTCTAAAAATCCTCTCACATTTTTCTCTCTATCCTGTCAGCACGGCCACAGATTACACTCTACACACATAATTTCGGGCATGCTTGTAGACAAGCTCATCCTCGATCTCTTCATGTGCTCAAAAAACCAGAGAGACGAACACAATTTAAACTGGGAGCTTCCGAGTGCAGCCAGGTCCCTCTCTCCTCTCATTGACTCCCATTCAAAAGTAGGCGCTGATTTTCTAAACGTCCCAAAGTTTCCAACCTGCGACCCAATCAACAATTTTTACTCTAGAAACACCAAAGTGACATGGACGCGTTCAGCAAGGTCTTATGGTTCGGAAAATGTAAACCTTTTGCTCGTACTAAGTACAGATTTGTCGTACATTAGATCTGTTTGAGGGTGTCACAGAGCAGTTAAAGCCTATGGTTAAAGCTGCGACCATGCCTTAAAGCCACCAGCCAACAGTTACATGGTAACCTCAACATGGCAACCTCACCATGGCAACGTCACCATGGCAACGCACACACATTCTCTCTATTTGACTGTCTGTCAGTCACACACACAAATGGACACACACTGACCATACACACATATCCAACACACACACACACACACACACAAATGGACACACACTGACCATACACACATATCCAACACACACACACACACACACAAATGGACACACACTGACCATACACACATATCCAACACACACACTGACCATACACACATATCCAACACACACACACACACACACACACACTCACCATACACACACATCCAACACACACACACACAAATGGACACACTCACCATGCATACACATCCAACACACACACACAAATGGACACACACTAACTACTACACACACACACACACACACACACAAATGGACACACACACAAATGGACACACACTAACTACCACACACACACAAACACACACACACAACAAACATACAACCACTTACCAAACACATACACAATTTACACAATTACACGCACATACAACAAACACACACACAAATGGACACACACTAACCATGCACAAACACACGCACACGTCCAACACACACACATTTCATACAGTTGTCAGGTCAGAACTTTTTGTATATCTTTCTCACACACACACACACACACACACACACACACACACACACACACACACACACACACACACACTTTTCCTACAGTTGTCTGACTGTTTTGTGTACCTCTCTATCATCCTGTTGTAGTTAATGGACTTGTTGCTGTTAATTTTGTTCTTTAGCTATTTAAACTGAAAATACACATTTCCCCATTTTGGTCATGTTGAACACATTGTTTTACACGTATCCTAAACTACTGAGGCTCTTCTCAACCATTTCACACCATTAAACCCGCTGTTTACATGTTCTACTCCTCAGCTAATGCTCCATCTATATTCTTCAACAATGTTCTTCTGCTGTCAGTTTACAATGTATTTCAGTAGGCATTAACTTTTTTCCTAATTCAGGAATTTTTCAAACTCTTCTTTGACAATTTAAGTAATTTCCAGCCATTTCATACAAAGTCTCACATCTTCTACTTTTAAATATATTCTCAGCCATTGCTTC
>NC_140907.1:33733247-33775747 GCF_045865225.1 Trachurus japonicus
AATGGACTCGTTGCTGTTAATTTTGTTCTTTAGCTATTTAAACTGAAAATACACATTTCTCCATTTTGGTCATGTTGAACACATTGTTTTACACGTATCCTAAACTACTGAGGCTCTTCTCAACCATTTCACACCATTAAACCTGCTGTTTACATGTTCTACTCCTCAGCTAATGCTCCATCTATATTCTTCAACAATGTTCTTCTGCTGTCAGTTTACAATGTATTTCAGTAGGCATTAACTTTTTTCCTAATTCAGGAATTTTTCAAACTCTTCTTTGACAATTCAAGTAATTTCCAGCCATTTCATACAAAGTCTCACATCTTCTACTTTTAAATATATTCTCAGCCATTGCTTCAGCTATGTTAGTGCTGGTTCATCAGTTGTCCTTCCTGTCAGGTTAGCTACAGATTTCAACTATTTAACCATTACATTTAAACATGCAGAATTTCAATGTTTTCTTCTCCCTTTAGCATTTCTACTGCTTTTTACCTTTAAAAAGGCATTCATCTCACACTACAAGTTATATGTTTCAGCTTTTTCCCTCCTAGGGATGAATAAAGTATTCATCTACTCTCTACTCTACTCTACTCTACTCTACTCTACTCTACTCTACTCTACTCTACTCTAGCATTAGTCTTTTCAACATTGCTTTAGCAGTTTCGTCAACTAATTTAGCATTGATTCAACAATTTCTTCAGCTCATTCAGCATTGCTTCAGCAACAGCGTTCAGCTGCTTTCAGCATTCACACGCATTTTCTGCAGGAAATGCTATCTTTTTCTAGTTAGTGTGAATGCTGGAAGCATTCACAGTATTGTTATTCTGTTCGGCCATTTTGTTTCTTTAAACTTATTATTATTATTATTATTATTCTGAGTCTTCTTCCCTTTTTCTGTGTTTAACTACTTCTTCATACTTTGTGCTATTTCAACAATTCATATATCAAAACGTGCAGCTTTTTCAGGACATTTATGCTATTATTTTTCTCTTTCATACTATTTATACTTTTTAAAATATTTAACTTTTTCTGCAATTTTTTTCCCATAGGAATACATTGAAACAGTCGTCAAACTCTTCAAATCTTCTGCTTCATTCAGCCTCTAATAGCTTCAGCATACTTTCAGCTACAGACTTCATTCAACTTTTAAACTGTTCACAAACCTTTCAACTATTCAGCTATATCTCAGCTTATTGATATCTTCAACAGTTTCAGATATATGTATAGTTTTAAAATCATTAAAATTTCTGACAAAATTCAGATTTAACATGAAAGTCAATGGGACGGAATGTTCGGACGTTGGCAGTTGGTAGAGTGACAGAGGGTCTAAAAATCCTCTCACATTTTTCTCTCTATCCTGCCAGCACGGCCACAGATTACACTCTACACACATAATTTCGGGCATGCTTGTAGACAAGCTCATCCTTGATCTCTTCATGTGCTCAAAAAACCAGAGAGACGAACACAATTTAAACTGGGAGCCTCTGAGTGCAGCCATTTCCCTCTCTCCTCCCATTGACTCCCATTCAAAAGTAGGCGCTGATTTTCTAAACGTCCCAAAGTTTCCAACCTGCGACCCAATCAACAATTTTTACTCTAGAAACACCAAAGTGACATGGACGCGTTCAGCAAGGTCTTATGGTTCGGAAAATGTAAACCTTTTGCTCGTACTAAGTACAGATTTGTCGTACATTAGATCTGTTTGAGGGTGTCACAGAGCAGTTAAAGCCTATGGTTAAAGCTGCCACCATACCTTAAAGCCACCAGCCAACAGTTACATGGTAACCTCAACATGGCAACCTCACCATGGTAACCTCACCATGGCAACGTCACCATGGCAACGCACACACATTCTCTCTATTTGACTGTCTGTCGGTCACACACACAAATGGACACACACTGACCATACACACATATCCAACACACACACACACACACGGACACACACTGACCATACACACATATCCAACACACACACACACACACACACACACACACACACACACACACACACACACACGGACACACACTGACCATACACACATATCCAACACACATATAATTTTTATTAGAGTAATTTGAGTGTACTTAAAATGTTAATTTTTCTTTCACCACAATCTTCAACAATTCAAATAATTTCCAACCACCTAGATATTGTTTAATCTATATTAGTAATAGTCCAACAATGTATTCATGCTGTCATGTTTAAATATATTTGAGTAGACTTCAGCTTTTCAATTTCTTTATGCTAATCTTCAACAATTTAAATAATTTCCAATCATTTCATACAAAATAAACCTCCTTCTTACAGGTTCCATTTGTTAATCTATTTTCACTTATTACTTTAGCCATGTTAGCACTTGTTTATCTGTTTTCTGTAGCAGTGCTTTTTGCAGCTGACTGCAGACTCCTCAACTGTTAGACTTAATAATGCAGGATTTTCCAACACATTCCTCTGCCTTTTCAACATTTCTACTGCTTTTAGACTAAACACACATTTATTACACTTAAACCTAAACAATTCAGGATTTTTTCCATCACGTCATGTCAATCAGCTTCCTGCTTACATGTTCCTTCTTTTTAATCTATTCTCACTTGTTGCTTCAGCTATGTTACTGCTGGTTCATCAGTTTTCCTTGCTGTGGCTAGCTGCAGATTTCAACTCTTCAACTGTTAAACATCTTCAACATGCAGGATTTTAACATTTTCTTCTCCTTTTTTTTTTTTTTTTTACATTTCTACTGCTTTTTGTCCTTAAAAAGGCATTAATCTTCAAGTTATATGTTTCAGCTTCAACGTTAGACTTTTTCAACAGTTCTTCAGCTAATTCAACTTTGTTTCAATGATTTCTTCAGCTGATTCAGCATTGCTTCAGCAATAGCGTTCAGCTGCTTACAGCATTCACACGCATTTTCTGCAGGAAATGCTTTCTTTTTCTAGTTAGTGTGACTGCTGAAGCAGTCACACTATTGTTCTTCTGTTTGGCCATTTTCTTCCGCCTTTTTACGGTCTTCTTCTAGTCCTTCATACTTTGTGCTATTTCAACAATTCATATATCAAAACGTGCAGCTTTTTTTGAACTTTATCGGCATTACTTTTCTCTTTTTAACTATTTATACTTTTTCAAATATTTAACTTTTTCACAAAAAATCTCACATTCATCAAAGTCTCAACCTCTCTTCTTCACAACTCCACTGTAGTGTAGGGGGTAGGGTAACTGCCTGCCAACCCTAAGATCACTGGTTCGAATCCAAGGGAAGAACTCTTGTTATGTTATGTTGAGTTCTGCTCTCCTCCCCCACCTTCAATTGGTTACAGGTGTTTGTTATCTCCTTGATTACTCGTACCAGTTTGCAGCACATCATCACATTACAATGAATGACAACAGTTTTGAAAGCAGTGTGCTCTCTGTAGCCGAGTGGCAGAGTAAAGGTTTAGTGATCATATGGTCATGGGTTCGATTCCTGCCTCAGTCTTTTCACTTCATTGCTTGACTTTTGATTCCAATTATTCAGCTGTCATTGGACAGTCTTTGATTCCTCATAGTATAAAGCTCATTGTAACTCAGGTTCTCTGTGGCCATATGGTTAGTGTGTTAGGTGTTGTGCTATTTCAACAATTCATATATCAAAACGTGCAGCTTTTTTTGAACTTTATCGGCATTACTTTTCTCTTTTTAACTATTTATACTTTTTCAAATATTTAACTTTTTCTGCAAATTAAACTCTAGACAAATTATTTTCTCCAGTTTTGTAGCCACACTTGTCTTCTGGCTAAAATTCTGGTCAAAAATGCAAAGAGACTTAGATAATAATTTTAAATATTTTTTAAATGCAGCCAGGGAGCTCTCTGCTCTCATTCAGCCCAATGCTGAGAATTCTCCACAACTCTGTCTGAAACATGCTTATGTCTGTGCTCTCTGTGGCGAAGTGGCAGAGTAAAGGTTTATTGATCATGAGGTCATGGGTTCGATTCCTTACTTTTTTTTTTAAGCAGAAGCCAGTGATCCTCTTATCAAAGGTTTTCTTTACCCTTCACATACTGTCTCTGTCTGTAGCCTAGTGGTTAGCTTGCTGGTCTGGAGACCTGAAGGTTGCTGGTTCAAATCTTGCCTCAACAACAATTATAGTGAATTATTTTCCCAGTTGTCCTCTGTTGACTTCTGATAACTTGCTTCATGTTGAAACTGCTGCTCTCAGCCTGAAATTCACAGAAATTTTCATTCTAAGTCATTCAAGCTTGACTCTCAAGCTTTCTTGATGTTGACAGTGTGCAGATCATTAACAGACAACAGTCTCTGCAACTGTGTGTGCACTGTGGCCTAGAGGCAGAGTGGAAGTCTAATGACCATGAGGTTGTCGGTTCGATTCTGACCTTGGTCAAACATTTGTATGGTGATCACTGCTTGCACTATTTGCTAATTCTGCAACAGCGTTCAGTTGCTATCAGCAGTCACACCATTTCCATTCTTGGAAATGCTTTTTCTAGTTATTATTCTTACTTCTTTCACCCTTTTTCTGCGTTTAACTCCTTCTTCATACTTTGTGCTATTTCAACAATTCATATATCAAAACGTGCAGCTTTTTCAGGACATTTATGCTATTATTTTCTCTTTCATACTATTTATACTTTTTAAAATATTTAACTTTTTGTGCAATTTTTCTCTCATAGGAAATACATTGAAACAGTCTTCAAACTCTTCAAATCTTCTGCTTCATTCAGCCTCTAATAGCTTCAGCATACTTTCAGCTACAGACTTCATTCAACTTTTAAACTGTTCACAAACCTTTCAACTATTCAGCTATATCTCAGCTTATTGATATCTTCAACAGTTTCAGATATATGTATAGTTTTAAAATCATTAAAATTTCTGACAAAATTCAGATTTAACATGAAAGTCAATGGGACGGAATGTTCGGACGTTGGCAGTTGGTAGAGTGACAGAGGGTCTAAAAATCCTCTCACATTTTTCTCTCTATCCTGTCAGCACGGCCACAGATTACACTCTACACACATAATTTCGGGCATGTTTGTAGACAAGCTCATCCTTGATCTCTTCATGTGCTCAAAAAACCAGAGAGACGAACACAATTTAAACTGGGGGCCTCTGAGTGCGGCCAGTTTCCTCTCTCCTCTCATTGACTCCCATTCAAAAGTAGGCGCTGATTTTCTAAACGTCCCAAAGTTTCCAACCTGCGACACAATCAACAATTTTTACTCTAGAAACACCAAAGTGACATGGACGCGTTCAGCAAGGTCTTATGGTTCGGAAAATGTAAACCTTTTGCTCGTACTAAGTACAGATTTGTCGTACATTAGATCTGTTTGAGGGTGTCACAGAGCAGTTAAAGCCTATGGTTAAAGCTGCCACCATGCCTTAAAGCCACCAGCCAACAGTTACATGGTAACCTCAACATGGCAACCTCACCATGGTAACCTCACCATGGCAACCTCACCATGGCAACATCACCATGGCAACGTCACCATGGCAACGCACACACATTCTCTCTGTCTGACTGTCTGTCGGTCATACACACACACACACACACACACACACACACACACAAATGGACACACACTAACTACCACACACACACACAAACACACATCCAACACACACACACACACACACACACAAATGGACACACACACACACACACAAATGGACACACACTCACCATACACACACATCCAACACACACACACACACACACACACACACACACAAATGGACACACACTCACCATGCATACACATCCAACACACACAAATGGACACACACTAACTACTACACACACACACACACCATACACACACACACACACTCACCATACACACACATCCAACACACACACACAAATGGACACACACTAACTACCACACACACACAAACACACACACACACACACACCCAACAAACATACAACCACTTACCAAACACATACACAATTTACACAATTACACACAAACAGACACATATGCACACACAACAAACACACACACAAATGGACACACACTAACCATACACAAACAGACACACACGTCCAACACACACACATTTCATACAGTTGTCAGGTCAGAACTTTTTGTATATCTTCCTCACTCACACACACACACACACACACACACACACACACACACTTTTCCTACAGTTGTCTGACTGTTTTGTATGTACCTCTCTATCTTCCTGTTGTAGTTAATGGACTCGTTGCTGTTAATTTTGTTCTTTAGCTATTTAAACTGAAAATACACATTTCCCCATTTTGGTCATGTTGAACACATTGTTTTACACGTATCCTAAACTACTGAGGCTCTTCTCAACCATTTCACACCATTAAACCCGCTGTTTACATGTTCTACTCCTCAGCTAATGCTCCATCTATATTCTTCAACAATGTTCTTCTGCTGTCAGTTTACAATGTATTTCAGTAGGCATTAACTTTTTTCCTAATTCAGGAATTTTTCAAACTCTTCTTTGACAATTCAAGTAATTTCCAGCCATTTCATACAAAGTCTCACATCTTCTACTTTTAAATATATTCTCAGCCATTGCTTCGGCTATGTTAGTGCTGGTTCATCAGTTGTCCTTCCTGTCAGGTTAGCTACAGATTTCAACTATTTAACCATTACATTTAAACATGCAGAATTTCAATGTTTTCTTCTCCCTTTAGCATTTCTACTGCTTTTTACCTTTAAAAAGGCATTCATCTCACACTACAAGTTATATGTTTCAGCTTTTTCCCTCCTAGGGATGAATAAAGTATTCCTCTACTCTCTACTCTACTCTAGCATTAGTCTTTTCAACATTGCTTTAGCAGTTTCGTCAACTAATTTAGCATTGATTCAACAATTTCTTCAGCTCATTCAGCATTGCTTCAGCAACAGCGTTCAGCTGCTTTCAGCATTCACACGCATTTTCTGCAGGAAATGCTATCTTTTTCTAGTTATTATTATTCTGAGTCTTCTTCCCTTTTTCTGCGTTTAACTCCTTCTTCATACTTTGTGCTATTTCAACAATTCATATATCAAAACGTGCAGCTTTTTCAGGACATTTATGCTATTATTTTTCTCTTTCATACTATTTATACTTTTTAAAATATTTAACTTTTTCTGCAATTTTTTTCCCATAGGAATACATTGAAACAGTCGTCAAACTCTTCAAATCTTCTGCTTCATTCAGCCTCTAATAGCTTCAGCATACTTTCAGCTACAGACTTCATTCAACTTTTAAACTGTTCACAAACCTTTCAACTATTCAGCTATATCTCAGCTTATTGATATCTTCAACAGTTTCAGATATATGTATAGTTTTAAAATCATTAAAATTTCTGACAAAATTCAGATTTAACATGAAAGTCAATGGGACGGAATGTTCGGACGTTGGCAGTTGGTAGAGTGACAGAGGGTCTAAAAATCCTCTCACATTTTTCTCTCTATCGTGCCAGCACGGCCACAGATTACACTCTACACACATAATTTCGGGCATGCTTGTAGACAAGCTCATCCTTGATCTCTTCATGTGCTCAAAAAACCAGAGAGACGAACACAATTTAAACTGGGAGCCTCCGAGTGCAGCCAGTTCCCTCTCTCCTCCCATTGACTCCCATTCAAAAGTAGGCGCTGATTTTCTAAACGTCCCAAAGTTTCCAACCTGCGACCCAATCAACAATTTTTACTCTAGAAACACCAAAGTGACATGGACGCGTTCAGCAAGGTCTTATGGTTCGGAAAATGTAAACCTTTTGCTCGTACTAAGTACAGATTTGTCGTACATTAGATCTGTTTGAGGGTGTCACAGAACAGTTAAAGCCTATGGTTAAAGCTGCCACCATACCTTAAAGCCACCAGCCAACAGTTACATGGTAACCTCAACATGGCAACCTCACCATGGCAACGTCACCATGGCAACGCACACACATTCTCTCTATTTGACTGTCTGTCGGTCACACACACAAATGGACACACACTGACCATACACACATATCCAACACACACACACACACACACACACACGGACACGGACACACACACACACACACACGGACACACACTGACCATACACACATATCCAACACACACACACACACACACACACACGGACACACACTGACCATACACACATATCCAACACACATATAATTTTTATTAGAGTAATTTGAGTGTACTTAAAATGTTAATTTTTCTTTCACCACAATCTTCAACAATTCAAATAATTTCCAACCACCTAGATATTGTTTAATCTATATTAGTAATAGTCCAACAATGTATTCATGCTGTCATGTTTAAATATATTTGAGTAGACTTCAGCTTTTCAATTTCTTTATGCTAATCTTCAACAATTTAAATAATTTCCAATCATTTCATACAAAATAAACCTCCTTCTTACAGGTTCCATTTGTTAATCTATTTTCACTTATTACTTTAGCCATGTTAGCACTTGTTTATCTGTTTTCTGTAGCAGTGCTTTTTGCAGCTGACTGCAGACTCCTCAACTGTTAGACTTAATAATGCAGGATTTTCCAACACATTCCTCTGCCTTTTCAACATTTCTACTGCTTTTAGACTAAACACACATTTATTACACTTAAACCTAAACAATTCAGGATTTTTTCCATCACGTCATGTCAATCAGCTTCCTGCTTACATGTTCCTTCTTTTTAATCTATTCTCACTTGTTGCTTCAGCTATGTTACTGCTGGTTCATCAGTTTTCCTTGCTGTGGCTAGCTGCAGATTTCAACTCTTCAACTGTTAAACATCTTCAACATGCAGGATTTTAACATTTTCTTCTCCTTTTTTTTTTTTTTTTTACATTTCTACTGCTTTTTGTCCTTAAAAAGGCATTAATCTTCAAGTTATATGTTTCAGCTTCAACGTTAGACTTTTTCAACAGTTCTTCAGCTAATTCAACTTTGTTTCAATGATTTCTTCAGCTTATTCAGCATTGCTTCAGCAATAGCGTTCAGCTGCTTACAGCATTCACACGCATTTTCTGCAGGAAATGCTTTCTTTTTCTAGTTCTTACTTCTTCTTCCCTTTTTCAGCAGTTTTCTGCTCCTTCATACTTTGTGCTATTTCAACAATTCATATATCAAAACGTGCAGCTTTTTCAGGACATTTATGCTATTATTTTTCTCTTTCATACTATTTATACTTTTTGAAATATTTAACTTTTTCTGCAATTTTTCTCTCATAGGAAATGAATTGAAACAGTCTTCAAACTCTTCAAATCTTCTGCTTCATTCAGCCTCTAATAGCTTCAGCATACTTTCAGCTACAGACTTCATTCAACTTTTAAACTGTTCACAAACCTTTCAACTATTCAGCTATATCTCAGCTTATTGATATCTTCAACAGTTTCAGATATATGTATAGTTTTAAAATCATTAAAATTTCTGACAAAATTCAGATTTAACATGAAAGTCAATGGGACGGAATGTTCGGACGTTGGCAGTTGGTAGAGTGACAGAGGGTCTAAAAATCCTCTCACATTTTTCTCTCTATCCTGTCAGCACGGCCACAGATTACACTCTACACACATAATTTCGGGCATGCTTGTAGACAAGCTCATCCTCGATCTCTTCATGTGCTCAAAAAACCAGAGAGACAAACACAATTTAAACTGGGAGCCTCCGAGTGCAGCGAGTTCCCTCTCTCCTCTCATTGACTCCCATTCAAAAGTAGGCGCTGATTTTCTAAACGTCCCAAAGTTTCCAACCTGCGACACAATCGACAATTTTTACTCTAGAAACACCAAAGTGACACGGACGCGTTCAGCAAGGTCTTATGGTTCGGAAAATGTAAACCTTTTGCTCGTACTAAGTACAGATTTGTCGTACATTAGATCTGTTTGAGGGTGTCACAGAGCAGTTAAAGCCTATGGTTAAAGCTGCCACCATACCTTAAAGCCACCAGCCAACAGTTACATGGTAACCTCAACATGGCAACCTCACCATGGTAACCTCACCATGGCAACGTCACCATGGCAACGCACACATTCTCTCTGTCTGACTGTCTGTCGGTCATACACACACACACACAAATGGACACACACTAACTACCACACACACACACACACACACACACACATCCAACACACACACACACACACAAATGGACACACACACACACAAATGGACACACACTCACCATACACACACATCCAACACACACACACACACACACACACACACACACACACACACACAAATGGACACACACTAACCATGCATACACATCCAACACACACACACAAATGGACACACACTAACTACTACACACACACACACACACACACACACACACGCACACACACAAATGGACACACACACACACACAAATGGACACACACTCACCATACACACACATCCAACACACACACACAAATGGACACACACTAACTACCACACACACACAAACACACACACCCAACAAACATACAACCACTTACCAAACACATACATAATTTACACAATTACACACAAACAGACACACATGCACACACAACAAACACACACACAAATGGACACACACTAACCATACACAAACAGACACACACGTCCAACACACACACATTTCATACAGTTGTCAGGTCAGAACTTTTTGTATATCTTCCTCACTCACACACACACACACACACACACACACACACACACACACACACACACACACACACACACACACACACACACTTTTCCTACAGTTGTCTGACTGTTTTGTATGTACCTCTCTATCTTCCTGTTGTAGTTAATGGACTCGTTGCTGTTAATTTTGTTCTTTAGCTATTTAAACTGAAAATACACATTTCCCCATTTTGGTCATGTTGAACACATTGTTTTACACGTATCCTAAACTACTGAGGCTCTTCTCAACCATTTCACACCATTAAACCCGCTGTTTACATGTTCTACTCCTCAGCTAATGCTCCATCTATATTCTTCAACAATGTTCTTCTGCTGTCAGTTTACAATGTATTTCAGTAGGCATTAACTTTTTTCCTAATTCAGGAATTTTTCAAACTCTTCTTTGACAATTCAAGTAATTTCCAGCCATTTCATACAAAGTCTCACATCTTCTACTTTTAAATATATTCTCAGCCATTGCTTCGGCTATGTTAGTGCTGGTTCATCAGTTGTCCTTCCTGTCAGGTTAGCTGCAGATTTCAACTATTTAACCATTACATTTAAACATGCAGAATTTCAATGTTTTCTTCTCCCTTTAGCATTTCTACTGCTTTTTACCTTTAAAAAGGCATTCATCTCACACTACAAGTTATATGTTTCAGCTTTTTCCCTCCTAGGGATGAATAAAGTATTCCTCTACTTTCTACTCTACTCTAGCATTAGTCTTTTCAACATTGCTTTAGCAGTTTCGTCAACTAATTTAGCATTGATTCAACAATTTCTTCAGCTCATTCAGCATTGCTTCAGCAACAGCGTTCAGCTGCTTTCAGCATTCACACGCATTTTCTGCAGGAAATGCTATCTTTTTCTAGTTATTAGTGTGAATGCTGGAAGCATTCACACTATTGTTATTCAAATCTTTATACTTATTAGTGTGAATGCTGGAAGCATTCACACTATTGTTATTCAAATCTTTATACTTATTAGGGCCACGGGCAATCGCACCGGGCACTGGTCCCAACAGCTATGAAATAGCTGCAGGGACCAGTGCCCGGGCGAAGCCCGGGCACTACTGTTATTGTGTGGATTTTTTCTTATTATTTTTCCACTTCCGGCCAACTTTCGGTTCGCTACTAGTCCTGCAACTCGAAGAGTTGCAGGACAAATTATATATCAAAATGTGCGTCCTGATCGGGATCGGTGTGCTATTACTTTTCTCAACAGTGTACGAATTATTCGCGACGTAAGTCGCGATTTACTGCGCAAAATTTTTGCATGTAAGTCAATGGGACGGGCGGGAAAAAAAGAGCGAAAAAGACCAATCATTGGAGTTTAACAAAAGTCTACTGCTCAGGCATACTTTCACCTAGAGACTCCATTTAAACTTTAAACAGTAGACACAAGTCTTGTGTATTGTCGTATTACTCCACGTTTTGATAGGTCATATAGTTTTTGATCAATCCCTGATCAATGACCATGATCATTTTTGGAGAAATTATGAGTTTATAATGGGTGTGTATTGCATGGAATGTTCGTGTCAGAGTGCGTGACATCATCGGTTAGAGTGGGAGAGAGTGAAGAAACATTCTGTATTTTTTCTGGATAAATTGCCACCACGGCCACAATTTACACTCTACAGACATAATTTTTTCAGAATTTGTAAGACAAACTTGTTATCTCTCATGTCATGTGCTCAAAATATCAGAGAGACTTACAGAACTTACAGAATCAGCCTCTGAGTGCGGCCACGTCTGTCTCTGCTCCTCATTGAGTCCAATACAAATATTTTCTGAGAGGAGCAGAACGGCCTGATGTTTTAAAACTGCCAGCGTCGCCAAAATATTTACTGTAGAAACACCAAATCGTACCGAAATTTTCAGTAAGTCCTTAGAGCAACGTTGATCTGTGTTTTGTTCTGATAGGAGTTACCGTTTTGTCATGCTAAGCCTAATTGTGAGGCCGGTTTAGAGGCAGAAAATGGCTGTTTTTCTCCACGTTTCTGTCTGTCTCAGCCTGCGGGGGCCCCTATCGCCGTGGTAACCTCTTTGATCCTCAGGCCAGGGCTCGTTAACTTCATAAACAATCCACCTGGCGCTCGTTTAAATGTTTATAAACACAGACACAGCTAAATCAGACTGACACAGGATGCAGCTACTAACTAACTATGTGACAAGTCAGTCACACACACACACACACACAGACTCTAGAACCAGCTTCATGTGATTACAGTCACACACACACACACACACACACACACACACACACACACACACACACACACACACACACACACACACACACACACACACACACACACACACACACACACACACACACACAGGTAACCTAATGTGGTTACAGCTCCTCCATATCAGTGCTTATAGAAAGATGATCATGTGTCTGTCTGATCAGCTCTGTCTTGACCTTAAGATCGTGGGTTTGATTCCCATGTTGACAGAGATGGCACAACCCGCAGTAGCTCCCGTGGCCCATTCAAAATTTCCCGAGAGGAAATTTTCTAGTTATTATTATTAGTGTGAATGCTGGAAGCATTCACACTATTGTTATTCAAATCTTTATACTTATTAGTGTGACTGCTGAAGCAGTCACACTATTGTTCTTCTGTTTGGCCATTTTCTTCCGCCTTTTTACGGTCTTCTTCTAGTCCTTCATACTTTGTGCTATTTCAACAATTCATATATCAAAACGTGCAGCTTCTTTTGAACTTTATCGGCATTACTTTTCTCTTTTTAACTATTTATACTTTTTCAAATATTTAACTTTTTCTGATTTTTTTCAGCTTTATAATGTGTGTGTATTGCGTCTAACGAGCAGAGCCAGAGTGGTGTCAGAGTGGAGAGAGGCAAAAAAACATTCTAGAGTTTTTCTGGCTAAACTGTCAGCATGGCCACAAATTAAACTCTAGACAAATTATTTTCTCCAGTTTTGTAGCCACACTTGTCTTCTGGCTAAAATTCTGGTCAAAAATGCAAAGAGACTTAGATAATAATTTAAAATATTTTTTAAATGCAGCCAGGGAGCTCTCTGCTCTCATTAAGCTCAATGCATTTTTTTCACATCAGCAGGAGAAGGAGCTCAACTTTGTAACTTGCTGTTAAGTGCTTTTTAATTCATTTGAATTCACCAAAAAATAGTCACAGGTCACAAAAAAGTCCTCTTCTCACTTGGTGTGGCTAATTTATATTAATTTATTTTTGTTTTAAGCATCATTGAAAAATCTCACATTCATCAAAGTCTCAACCTCTCTTCTTAACAACTCCTCTGTAGTGTAGGGGTTAGGGTAACTGCCTGCCAACCCTAAGGTCACTGGTTCGAATCCAAGGGAAGAATTCTTGTTATGTTATGTTGAATTCTGCTCTCCTCCCCCGCCTTCAATTGGTTACAGGTGTTTGTTATCTCCTTGATTACTCATACCAGTTTGCAGCACATCATCACATTACAATGAATGACAACAGTCTTGAAAGCAGTGTGCTCTCTGTAGCCGAGTGGCAGAGTAAAGGTTCAGTGATCATATGGTCACGGGTTCGATTCCTGCCTCAGTCATTTCACATCATTGCTTGACTTTTGATTCCAATTATTCAGCTGTCATTGGACAGTCTTTGATTCCTCATAGTATAAAGCTCATTGTAACTCAGGTTCTCTGTGGCCATATGGTTAGTGTGTTAGGTGTTGTGCTATTTCAACAATTCATATATCAAAACGTGCAGCTTTTTTTGAACTTTATCGGCGTTACTTTTCTCTTTTTAACTATTTATACTTTTTAAAATATTTAACTTTTTCTGCAAATTAAACTCTAGACAAATTATTTTCTCCAGTTTTGTAGCCACACTTGTCTTCTGGCTAAAATTCTGGTCAAAAATGCAAAGAGACTTAGATAATAATTTTAAATATTTTTTAAATGCAGCCAGGGTATGGAAAGCCGTTTTAGTCATAATGAAATAAATTAATAAATGCATAAATAAATAAATATAGCCATGAAATGAGTCCCGAATTAAATAAATAGGATGATAAATAGATATAAATGAAATATAAATACATATATTTTTATTTTAAAAACAACATTTTTATTTTTCCAGGAGACTTTTATTTTCTAACGCCTCATTTATTTATTTCCAGATACTTTTATTTCCTAATGTCACATTTATTTATTTCCGGTTACTTTTATTTCATAACGTCACATTTATTTATTTCTGGGGACTTTTATTTCATAGCATCACATTTATTTATTTCCGGCGACTTTTATTTCATAACGTCACATTTATTTCTCTCCTCTTTTATTTCATGCTGCAATATTCAAATGAGGGGGCGGGGTTATCTGGACCCTTTCAGAGTAAAACATCACACGACGGCCTATTCACCTTATTTGGCGCTGGATCTAGTGTATGGAAGTGCTGTTGTTGTGAATTGTTGAACAATCCACTTCCTTATCCACTGAGCTATGTGTTAGTAGCCTACTGGCTCTCTGGTTGAGAAGAAGACAAGTAGTACGTTTACGTGTCTGCTCTGCTCTTTCCCAGAGAAGCAGTAGCTTACGTGAATTTGCCGTCGGACCGCAGTAGCCGTCATCGTTGCCGCCGATAGCGGTGCGTAGCAGCTCCAGAGCTCGGGTGATTGGGTGGATGTAGGCTATCAACGATCGATATCAAGGGTGTCAACGTTTACAATTTTTTTCTACACGTGTAACCTGGGCTTCTAACCGACGTGTACACTGTTACACTGGAGATTATGATCTCTTTCTACGGGGGGGGTCGCTGTCTGTGTCAAAGATTGTCAGCGAGTGAGACGACATCTCACTCTGTTAGATCTCTGCTACGACCGGCAGACAAAGAGACTGTTTCTGTTTACACAGTTCTATACGTAGCTACACCCGGTAACGACTTAAATATTTTCATTGCAGTTCATTATATGTTTTCTTTGGGAGGTGGGTGCAGGTTGTGCTAGCCTGCTCCACAATATCCCTGCCTCTCCACTTGGTGTTCGAGACACACTGCCGTCTGCTCTTTACCCAGTTGCTGTGGCAGGGACATAATGCTAGACATAGCTAGCTGGTTAGCTACGCAGCACACTTAAGCATGGATGTATTATATTAACACATAAGGCAGAGAGATGTGTAACAACAACAGAAACTAGAAAAAACGAAATATGTTTAAAACACTATTCTCCTCCCCAAGTTATTGATCAAGTTGCTGAGTAGCCGTCAACAATTAACAACAACAGCACTTCCGCATGTGATGTTTTACTCTGAAAGGGTCCAGATAACCCCGCCCCCTCATTTGAATATTGCAGCATGAAATAAAAGAGGAGAGAAATAAATGTGACGTTATGAAATAAAAGTCGCCGGAAATAAATAAATGTGATGCTATGAAATAAAAGTCCCCAGAAATAAATAAATGTGACGTTATGAAATAAAAGTAACCGGAAATAAATAAATGTGACATTAGGAAATAAAAGTATCTGGAAATAAATAAATTAGGCGTTAGAAAATAAAAGTCTCCTGGAAAAATAAAAATGTTGTTTTTAAAATAAAAATATATGTATTTATATTTCATTTATATCTATTTATCATCCTATTTATTTAATTCAGGACTCATTTCATGGCTATATTTATTTATTTATGCATTTATTAATTTATTTCATTATGACTAAAACGGCTTTCCATACCAGGGAGCTCTCTGCTCTCATTCAGCCCAATGCTGAGAATTCTCCACAACTCTGTCTGAAACATGCTTATGTCTGTGCTCTCTGTGGCGAAGTGGCAGAGTAAAGGTTTATTGATCATGAGGTCATGGGTTCGATTCCTTACTTTTTTTTTTAAGCAGAAGCCAGTGATCCTCTTATCAAAGGTTTTCTTTACCCCTCACATACTGTCTCTGTCTGTAGCCTAGTGGTTAGCTTGCTGGTCTGGAGACCTGAAGGTTGCTGGTTCAATTCTTGCCTCAACAACAATTATAGTGAATTATTTTCCCAGTTGTCCTCTGTTGACTTCTGATAACTTGCTTCATGTTGAAACTGCTGCTCTCAGCCTGAAATTCACAGAAATTTTCATTCTAAGTCATTCAAGCTTGACTCTCAAGCTTTCTTGATGTTGACAGTGTGCAGATCATTAACAGACAACAGTCTCTGCAACTGTGTGTGCACCGTGGCCTAGAGGCAGAGTGGAAGTCTAATGACCATGAGGTTGTGGGTTCAATTCCAACCTTGGTCAAACATTTGTATGGTGATCACTGCTTGCACTATTTGCTAATTCTGCAACAGCGTTCAGTTGCTATCAGCAGTCACACCATTTCCATTCTTGGAAATGCTTTTTCTAGTTATTTTTCCACTTCCGGACGATTTTCGATTCGCTACTAGTCCTGCAACTCGAAGAGTTGCAGGACTAGTAATTTGTCCTGCAACTCGAAGAGTTGCAGGACAAATTATATATCAAAACGTGCGGTTTGATCGGGATCGGGGTGCTATTACTTTTCTCAACTGTTTACGAATTTTTCGCGACGTAGTCGCGAAAAACTGCGCAAAAATTTTGCATGTAAGTCAATGGGACGGGCGGAAAAAAAAGAGCGAAAAAGACCAATCATTGGAGTTTAACAAAAGTCTACTGCTCAGGCATACTTTCACCTAGAGACTCCATTTAAACTTTAAACAGTAGACACAAGTCTTGTGTATTGTCGCATTACTCCACGTTTTGATAGGTCATATAGTTTTTGATCAATCCCTGATCAATGACCATGATCATTTTTGGAGAAATTATGAGTTTATAATGGGTGTGTATTGCATGGAATGTTCGTGTCAGAGTGCGTGACATCATCGGTTAGAGTGGGAGAGAGTGAAGAAACATTCTGTATTTTTTCTGGATAAATTGCCACCACGGCCACAATTTACACTCTACAGACCTAATTTTTTCAGAATTTGTAAGACAAACTTGTTATCTCTCATGTCATGTGCTCAAAATATCAGAGAGACTTACAGAACTTACAGAATCAGCCTCTGAGTGCGGCCACGTCTGTCCCTGCTCCTCATTGAGTCCAATACAAATATTTTCTGAGAGGAGCAGAACGGCCTGATGTTTTAAAACTGCCAGCGTCGCCAAAATATTTACTGTAGAAACACCAAATCGTACCGAAATTTTCAGTAAGTCCTTAGAGCAACGTTGATCTGTGTTTTGTTCTGATAGGAGTTACCGTTTTCTCATGCTAAGCCTAAATGTGAGACTGGTGCAGAGGCAGAAAATGGCTGTTTTTCTCCACGTTTCTGTCTGCCTCAGCCTGCGGGGGCCCCTATCGCCGTGGTAACCTCTTTGATCCTCAGGCCAGAGCTCGTTAACTTCATAAACAATCCACCTGGCGCTCGTTTAAATGTTTATAAACACAGACACAGCTAAATCAGACTGACACAGGATGCAGCTACTAACTAACTATGTGTCAAGTCAGTCACACACAGACTCTAGAGCCAGCTTCATGTGATTACAGTCACACACACACACACACACACACACACACACAGTTAACCTAATGTGATTACAGCTCCTCCATATCAGTGCTTATAGAAAGATGATCATGTGTCTGTCTGATCAGCTCTGTCTTGACCTTAAGATCATGGGTTTGATTCCCATGTTGACAGAGATGGCACAACCCGCAGTAGCTCCCGTGGCCCATTCAAAATTTCCCGAGAGGAAATTTTCTAGTTCTTACTTCTTCTTCCCTTTTTCTGCGTTTAACTCCTTCTTCATACTTTGTGCTATTTCAACAATTCATATATCAAAACGTGCAGCTTTTTCAGGACATTTATGCTATTATTTTTCTCTTTCATACTATTTATACTTTTTAAAATATTTAACTTTTTGTGCAATTTTTCTCTCATAGGAAATGAATTGAAACAGTCTTCAAACTCTTCAAATCTTCTGCTTCATTCAGCCTCTAATAGCTTCAGCATAGTTTCAGCTACAGACTTCATTCAACTTTTAAACTGTTCACAAACCTTTCAACTATTCAGCTATATCTCAGCTTATTGATATCTTCAACAGTTTCAGATATATGTATAGTTTTAAAATCATTAAAATTTCTGACAAAATTCAGATTTAACATGAAAGTCAATGGGACGGAATGTTCGGACGTTGGCAGTTGGTAGAGTGACAGAGGGTCTAAAAATCCTCTCACATTTTTCTCTCTATCCTGCCAGCACGGCCACAGATTACACTCTACACACATAATTTCGGGCATGCTTGTAGACAAGCTCATCCTCGATCTCTTCATGTGCTCAAAAAACCAGAGAGACAAACACAATTTAAACTGGGAGCCTCCGAGTGCAGCCATTTCCCTCTCTCCTCTCATTGACTCCCATTCAAAAGTAGTCGCTGATTTTCTAAACGTCCCAAAGTTTCCAACCTGCGACACAATCAACAATTTTTACTCTAGAAACACCAAAGTGACACGGACGCGTTCAGCAAGGTCTTATGGTTCGGAAAATGTAAACCTTTTGCTCGTACTAAGTACAGATTTGTCGTACATTAGATCTGTTTGAGGGTGTCACAGAGCAGTTAAAGCCTATGGTTAAAGCTGCCACCATACCTTAAAGCCACCAGCCACCAGTTACATGGTAACCTCAACATGGCAACCTCACCATGGTAACCTCACCATGGCAACGTCACCATGGCAACGCACACACATTCTCTCTGTTTGACTGTCTGTCGATCATACACACACACACACACACACAAATGGACACACACTCACCATACACACACATCCAACACACACACACACACACACACACAAATGGACACACACTCACCATGCATACACATCCAACACACACACACAAATGGACACACACTAACTACTACACACACACACACACACACCATACACACACATCCAACACACACACACACACACACACACACACACACACACACACACACACCATACACACACATCCAACACACACACAAATGGACACACTCTCACCATACACACACCCAACACACACACACACACACACACAAATGGACACACACTAACTACCACACACACACACACACACACACACACACACACACACACACACACCCAACAAACATACAACCACTTACCAAACACATACACAATTTACACAATTACACACAAACAGACACACATGCACACACAACAAACACACACATAAATGGACACACACTAACCATACACAAACAGACACACACGTCCAACACACACACATTTCATACAGTTGTCAGGTCAGAACTTTTTGTATATCTTCCTCACTCACACACACACACACACACACACTTTTGTATATCTTCCTCACTCTCACACACACACACACACACACACACTTTTGTATATCTTCCTCACTCTCACACACACACACACACACGCGCACACACACACACACACACACACTTTTCCTACAGTTGTCTGACTGTTTTGTATGTACCTCTCTATCTTCCTGTTGTAGTTAATGGACTCGTTGCTGTTAATTTTGTTCTTTAGCTATTTAAACTGAAAATACACATTTCCCCATTTTGGTCATGTTGAACACATTGTTTTACACGTATCCTAAACTACTGAGGCTCTTCTCAACCATTTCACACCATTAAACCCGCTGTTTACATGTTCTACTCCTCAGCTAATGCTCCATCTATATTCTTCAACAATGTTCTTCTGCTGTCAGTTTACAATGTATTTCAGTAGGCATTAACTTTTTTCCAAATTCAGGAATTTTTTAAACTCTTCTTTGACAATTCAAGTAATTTCCAGCCATTTCATACAAAGTCTCACATCTTCTACTTTTAAATATATTCTCAGCCATTGCTTCGGCTATGTTAGTGCTGGTTCATCAGTTGTCCTTCCTGTCAGGTTAGCTGCAGATTTCAACTATTTAACCATTACATTTAAACATGCAGAATTTCAATGTTTTCTTCTCCCTTTAGCATTTCTACTGCTTTTTACCTTTAAAAAGGCATTCATCTCACACTACAAGTTATATGTTTCAGCTTTTTCCCTCCTAGGGATGAATAAAGTATTCCTCTACTCTCTACTCTACTCTACTCTAGCATTAGTCTTTTCAACATTGCTTTAGCAGTTTCGTCAACTAATTTAGCATTGATTCAACAATTTCTTCAGCTCATTCAGCATTGCTTCAGCAACAGCGTTCAGCTGCTTTCAGCATTCACACGCATTTTCTGCAGGAAATGCTATCTTTTTCTAGTTAGTGTGAATGCTGGAAGCATTCACACTATTGTTATTCAAATCTTTATACTTATTATTTATTATTCTTACTTCTTTCACCCTTTTTCTGCGTTTAACTCCTTCTTCATACTTTGTGCTATTTCAACAATTCATATATCAAAACGTGCAGCTTTTTCAGGACATTTATGCTATTATTTTTCTCTTTCATACTATTTATACTTTTTAAAATATTTAACTTTTTGTGCAATTTTTTTCTCATAGGAAATACATTGAAAACAGTCTTCAAACTCTTCAAATCTTCTGCTTCAGCCTCTAATAGCTTCAGCATACTTTCAGCTACAGACTTCATTCAACTTTTAAACTGTTCACAAACCTTTCAACTATTCAGCTATATCTCAGCATTATTGATATCTTCAACAGTTTCAGATATATGTATAGTTTTAAAATCATTAAAATTTCTGACAAAATTCAGATTTAACATGAAAGTCAATGGGACGGAATGTTCGGACGTTGGCAGTTGGTAGAGTGACAGAGGGTCTAAAAATCCTCTCACATTTTTTCTCTCTATCCTGTCAGCACGGCCACAGATTAAACTCTACACACATAATTTCGGCCACGTTTGTAGACAAGCTCATCCTTGATCTCTTCATGTGCTCAAAAAACCAGAGAGACGAACACAATTTAAACTAGGAGCCTCTGAGTGTGGCCATTTCCCTCTCTCCTCTCATTGACTCCCATTCAAAAGTAGGAGCTGATTTTCTAAACGTCCCAAAGTTTCCAACCTGCGACACAATCAACAATTTTTACTCTAGAAACACCAAAGTGACATGGACGCGTTCAGCAAGGTCTTATGGTTCGGAAAATGTAAACCTTTTGCTCGTACTAAGTACAGATTTGTCGTACATTAGATCTGTTTGAGGGTGTCACAGAGCAGTTAAAGCCTATGGTTAAAGCTGCCACCATGCCTTAAAGCCACCAGTTACATGTTACATACGCACACACACACACACACACAAATGGACACACACATTAACTACCACACACACTCACACACACTCTCACACACACACACACACACACACACACAAATGAACACACATTAACTACCACACACACTCACACACACACACACACACACACACACACACACACACACACACACACACACACAAATGAACACACATTAACTACCACACACACTCACACACACACACACACACACACACACACAAATGGACACACTCACCATGCATACACATCCAACACACACAAATGGACACACACTAACTACTACACACACACACACACAAATGGACACACACAAACACAAATCCAACACACACACACAAATGGACACACACTAACTACCACACACACACACACACACACACAACAAACATACAACCACTTACCGAACACATACACAATTTACACAATTACACACACACACACACACACACACACACACACACACACACACACAAATGGACACACACTAACCATGCACAAACACACACACACACGTCCAACACACACACATTTCATACAGTTGTCAGGTCAGAACTTTTTGTATATCTTTCTCACTCTCTCTCACACACACACACACACACACACACACACACACACACACACACACACACACACACACACACACACTTTTCCTACAGTTGTCTGACTGTTTTTGTATGTACCTCTCTATCTTCCTGTTGTAGTTAATGGACTTGTTGCTGTTAATTTTGTTCTTTAGCTATTTAAACTGAAAATACACATTTCCCCATTTTGGTCATGTTGAACACATTGTTTTACACGTATCCTAAACTACTGAGGCTCTTCTCAACCATTTCACACCATTAAACCCGCTGTTTACATGTTCTACTCCTCAGCTAATGCTCGATCTATATTCTTCAACAATGTTCTTCTGCTGTCAGTTTACAATGTATTTCAGTAGGCATTAACTTTTTCCTAATTCAGGAATTTTTCAAACTCTTCTTTGACAATTCAAGTAATTTCCAGCCATTTCATACAAAGTCTCACATCTTCTACTTTTAAATATATTTTCAGCCATTGCTTCAGCTATGTTAGTGCTGGTTCATCAGTTGTCCTTCCTGTCAGGTTAGCTGCAGATTTCAACTATTTAACCATTACATTTAAACATGCAGAATTTCAATGTTTTCTTCTCCCTTTAGCATTTCTACTGCTTTTTACCTTTAAAAAGGCATTCATCTCACACTACAAGTTATATGTTTCAGCTTTTTCCCTCCTAGGGATGAATAAAGTATTCATCTACTCTCTACTCTACTCTAGCATTAGTCTTTTCAACATTGCTTTAGCAGTTTCGTCAACTAATTTAGCATTGATTCAACAATTTCTTCAGCTCATTCAGCATTGCTTCAGCAACAGCGTTCAGCTGCTTTCAGCATTCACACGCATTTTCTGCAGGAAATGCTATCTTTTTCTAGTTATTATTATTCTGAGTCTTCTTCCCTTTTTCTGTGTTTAACTACTTCTTCATACTTTGTGCTATTTCAAAAATTCATATATCAAAACGTGCAGATTTTTCAGGACATTTATGCTATTATTTTTCTCTTTCATACTATTTATACTTTTTAAAATATTTAACTTTTTGTGCAATTTTTCTCCCATAGGAAATGAATTGAAACAGTCTTCAAACTCTTAAAATCTTCTGCTTCATTCAGCCTCTAATAACTTCAGCATACTTTCAGCTACAGACTTCATTCAACTTTTAAACTGTTCACAAACCTTTCAACTATTCAGCTATATCTCAGCTTATTGATATCTTCAACAGTTTCAGATATATGTATAGTTTTAAAATCATTAAAATTTCTGACAAAAATTCAGATTTAACATGAAAGTCAATGGGACGGAATGTTCGGACGTTGGCAGTTGGTAGAGTGACAGAGGGTCTAAAAATCCTCTCACATTTTTCTCTCTATCCTGTCAGCACGGCCACAGATTACACTCTACACACATAATTTCGGCATGCTTGTAGACAAGCTCATCCTTGATCTCTTCATGTGCTCAAAAAACCAGAGAGACGAACACAATTTAAACTGGGAGCCTCTGAGTGCGGCCAATTCCCTCTCTCCTCTCATTGACTCCCATTCAAAAGTAGGCGCTGATTTTCTAAACGTCCCAAAGTTTCCAACCTGCGACACAATCAACAATTTTTACTCTAGAAACACCAAAGTGACACGGACGCGTTCAGCAAGGTCTTATGGTTCGGAAAATGTAAACCTTTTGCTCGTACTAAGTACAGATTTGTCGTACATTAGATCTGTTTGAGGGTGTCACAGAGCAGTTAAAGCCTATGGTTAAAGCTGCCACCATACCTTAAAGCCACCAGCCAACAGTTACATGGTAACCTCAACATGGCAACCTCACCATGGTAACCTCACCATGGCAACGTCACCATGGCAACGCACACACATTCTCTCTGTCTGACTGTCTGTCGGTCATACACACACACACACACACACACACACACACAAATGGACACACACTAACTACCACACACACACACACACACACACACACACACACAAATGGACACACACACACACACACACACACACAAATGGACACACATTCACCATACACACACATCCAACACACACACAAATGGACACACACTCACCATGCATACACATCCAACACACACACACAAATGGACACACACTAACTACTACACACACACACACCATACACACACACGCACACACACAAATGGACACACACACACAAATGGACACACACTCACCATACACACACATCCAACACACACACACACACACACAAATGGACACACACTAACTACCACACACACACAAACACACACACACACACCCAACAAACATACAACCACTTACCCAACACATACACAATTTACACAATTACACACAAACAGACACACATGCACACACACAACAAACACACACACAAATGGACACACACTAACCATACACAAACAGACACACACGTCCAACACACACACATTTCATACAGTTGTCAGGTCAGAACTTTTTGTATATCTTCCTCACTCACACACACACACACACACACACACACTTTTCCTACAGTTGTCTGACTGTTTTGTGTACCTCTCTATCTTCCTGTTGTAGTTAATGGACTCGTTGCTGTTAATTTTGTTCTTTAGCTATTTAAACTGAAAATACACATTTCCCCATTTTGGTCATGTTGAACACATTGTTTTACACGTATCCTAAACTACTGAGGCTCTTCTCAACCATTTCACACCATTAAACCCGCTGTTTACATATGTTCTACTCCTCAGCTAATGCTAATGATCTATATTCTTCAACAATGTTCTTCTGCTGTCAGTTTACAATGTATTTCAGTAGGCATTAACTTTTTTCCAAATTCAGGAATTTTTCAAACTCTTCTTTGACAATTCAAGTAATTTCCAGCCATTTCATACAAAGTCTCACATCTTCTACTTTTAAATATATTCTCAGCCATTGCTTCGGCTATGTTAGTGCTGGTTCATCAGTTGTCCTTCCTGTCAGGTTAGCTGCAGATTTCAACTATTTAACCATTACATTTAAACATGCAGAATTTCAATGTTTTCTTCTCCCTTTAGCATTTCTACTGCTTTTTACCTTTAAAAAGGCATTCATCTCACACTACAAGTTATATGTTTCAGCTTTTTCCCTCCTAGGGATGAATAAAGTATTCCTCTACTCTCTACTCTACTCTACTCTAGCATTAGTCTTTTCAACATTGCTTTAGCAGTTTCGTCAACTAATTTAGCATTGATTCAACAATTTCTTCAGCTCATTCAGCATTGCTTCAGCAACAGCGTTCAGCTGCTTTCAGCATTCACACGCATTTTCTGCAGGAAATGCTATCTTTTTCTAGTTATTATTATTCTGAGTCTTCTTCCCTTTTTCTGCGTTTAACTCGTTCTTCATACTTTGTGCTATTTCAACAATTAATATATCAAAACGTGCAGCTTTTTCAGGACATTTATGCTATTATTTTTCTCTTTCATACTATTTATACTTTTTAAAATATTTAACTTTTTGTGCAATTTTTTTCCCATAGGAATACATTGAAACAGTCTTCAAACTCTTCAAATTTTCTGCTTCATTCAGCCTCTAATAGCTTCAGCATACTTTCAGCTACAGACTTCATTCAACTTTTAAACTGTTCACAAACCTTTCAACTATTCAGCTATATCTCAGCTTATTGATATCTTCAACAGTTTCAGATATATGTATAGTTTTAAAATCATTAAAATTTCTGACAAAATTCAGATTTAACATGAAAGTCAATGGGACGGAATGTTCGGACGTTGGCAGTTGGTAGAGTGACAGAGGGTCTAAAAATCCTCTCACATTTTTCTCTCTATCCTGTCAGTACGGCCACAGATTACACTCTACACACATAATTTCGGCCACGTTTGTAGACAAGCTCATCCTTGATCTCTTCATGTGCTCAAAAAACCAGAGAGACGAACACAATTTAAACTCGGGGCCTCTGAGTGCGGCCAGTTTCCTCTCTCCTCTCATTGACTCCCATTCAAAAGTAGGCGCTGATTTTCTAAACGTCCCAAAATTTCCAACCTGCGACACAATCAACAATTTTTACTCTAGAAACACCAAAGTGACATGGACGAGTTCAGCAAGGTCTTATGGTTCGGAAAATGTAAACCTTTTGCTCGTACTAAGTACAGATTTGTCGTACATTAGATCTGTTTGAGGGTGTCACAGAGCAGTTAAAGTCTATGGTTAAAGCTGCCACCATACCTTAAAGCCACCAGCCAACAGTTACATGGTAACCTCAACATGGCAACCTCACCATAGTAACCTCACCATGGCAACGTCACCATGGCAACGCACACACATTCTCTCTGTTTGACTGTCTGTCGGTCATACACACACACACACACACACAAATGGACACACACTAACTACCACACACACACACACAAACACACATCCAACACACACACAAATGGACACACATTCACCATACACACACATCCAACACACACACACAAACACACACACAAATGGACACACACTCACCATGCATACACATCCAACACACACACACAAATGGACACACACTAACTACTTCACACACACACACACACACACACACACACACACCATACACACACATCCAACACACGCACACACACACACACACACACACTCACCATACACACACGTCCAACACACACACACACACACACACACACTAACTACCACACACACACACACACACAAACACAAACACACACACACACACACACACACACACACACCCAACAAACATACAACCACTTACCAAACACATAGCCTACACAATTTACACAATTACACACAAACAGACACACATGCACACACAACAAACACACACAAAAATGGACACACACTAACCATACACAAACAGACACACACGTCCAACACACACACATTTCATACAGTTGTCAGGTCAGAACTTTTTGTATATCTTCCTCACTCACTCACACACACACACACACACACACACTTTTGTATATCTTCCTCACTCTCTCTCTCACACACACACACACACACACACACACACACACACACACACACACACACACACACACACACACACACACACACACACACACACACTTTTCCTACAGTTGTCTGACTGTTTTGTATGTACCTCTCTATCTTCCTGTTGTAGTTAATGGACTCGTTGCTGTTAATTTTGTTCTTTAGCTATTTAAACTGAAAATACACATTTCCCCATTTTGGTCATGTTGAACACATTGTTTTACACGTATCCTAAACTACTGAGGCTCTTCTCAACCATTTCACACCATTAAACCCGCTGTTTACATGTTCTACTCCTCAGCTAATGCTCCATCTATATTCTTCAACAATGTTCTTCTGCTGTCAGTTTACAATGTATTTCAGTAGGCATTAACTTTTTTCCTAATTCAGGAATTTTTCAAACTCTTCTTTGACAATTCAAGTAATTTCCAGCCATTTCATACAAAGTCTCACATCTTCTACTTTTAAATATATTCTCAGCCATTGCTTCAGCTATGTTAGTGCTGGTTCATCAGTTGTCCTTCCTGTCAGGTTAGCTGCAGATTTCAACTATTTAACCATTACATTTAAACATGCAGAATTTCAATGTTTTCTTCTCCTTTTAGCATTTCTACTGCTTTTTACCTTTAAAAAGGCATTCATCTCACACTACAAGTTATATGTTTCAGCTTTTTCCCTCCTAGGGATGAATAAAGTATTCATCTACTCTCTACTCTACTCTAGCATTAGTCTTTTCAACATTGCTTTAGCAGTTTCGTCAACTAATTTAGCATTGATTCAACAATTTCTTCAGCTCATTCAGCATTGCTTCAGCAATAGCGTTCAGCTGCTTTCAGCATTCACACGCATTTTCTGCAGGAAATGCTATCTTTTTCTAGTTATTAGTGTGAATGCTGGAAGCATTCACACTATTGTTATTCAAATCTTTATACTTATTATTATTAGTGTGACTGCTGAAGCAGTCACACTATTGTTCTTCTGTTTGGCCATTTTCTTCCGCCTTTTTACGGTCTTCTTCTAGTCCTTCATACTTTGTGCTATTTCAACAATTCATATATCAAAACGTGCAGCTTTTTTTGAACTTTATCGGCATTACTTTTCTCTTTTTAACTATTTATACTTTTTAAAATATTTAACTTTTTCACAAAAAATCTCACATTCATCATAGTCTCAACCTCTCTTCTTCACAACTCCACTGTAGTGTAGGGGTTATGGTAACTGCTTACCAACCCGAAGGTCACTGGTTCGAATCCAAGTGAAGAATTCTTGTTATGTTATGTTGAATTCTGCTCTCCTCCCCCGCCTTCAATTGGTTACAGGTGTTTGTTATCTCCTTGATTACTCATACCAGTTTGCAGCACATCATCACATTACAATGAATGACAACAGTCTTGAAAGGAGTGTGCTCTCTGTAGCCGAGTGGCAGAGTAAAGGTTTAGTGATCATATGGTCATGGGTTCGATTCCTGCCTCAGTCTTTTCACTTCATTGCTTGACTTTTGATTCCAATTATTCAGCTGTCATTGGACAGTCTTTGATTCCTCATAGTATAAAGCTCATTGTAACTCAGGTTCTCTGTGGCCATATGGTTAGTGCTCAGCCTGAAATTCACAGACATTTTCATTCTAAGTCATTCAAGCTTGACTCTCAAGCTTTCTTGATGTTGACAGTGTGCAGATCATTAACAGACAACAGTCTCTGCAACTGTGTGTGCACCGTGGCCTAGAGGCAGAGTGGAAGTCTAATGACCATGAGGATGTGGGTTCGATTCTGACCTTGGTCAAACATTTGTATGGTGATCACAGCTTGCACTATTTGCTAATTCTGCAACAGCGTTCAGTTGGTATCAGCAGTCACACCATTTCCATTCTTGGAAATGCTTTTTCTAGTTATTCTTACTTCTTCTTCCCTTTTTCTGCGTTTAACTCCTTCTTCATACTTTGTGCTATTTCAACAATTCATATATCAAAACGTGCAGCTTTTTCAGGACATTTATGCTATTATTTTTTCTCTTTCATACTATTTATACTTTTTAAAATATTTAACTTTTTGTGCAATTTTTCTCCCATAGGAAATGAATTGAAACAGTCTTCAAACTCTTAAAATCTTCTGCTTCATTCAGCCTCTAATAGCTTCAGCATACTTTCAGCTACAGACTTCATTCAACTTTTAAACTGTTCACAAACCTTTCAACTATTCAGCTATATCTCAGCTTGTTGATATCTTCAACTGTTTCAGATATATGTATAGTTTTAAAATCATTAAAATTTCTGACAAAATTCAGATTTAACATGAAAGTCAATGGGACGGAATGTTCGGACGTTGGCAGTTGGTAGAGTGACAGAGGGTCTAAAAATCCTCTCACATTTTTCTCTCTATCCTGTCAGCACGGCCACAGATTACACTCTACACACATAATTTCGGGCATGCTTGTAGACAAGCTCATCCTTGATCTCTTCATGTGCTCAAAAAACCAGAGAGACGAACACAATTTAAACTGGGAGCCTCCGAGTGCAGCCAGTTCCCTCCCTTCCTCTCATTGACTCCCATTCAAAAGTAGGCGCTGATTTTCTAAACGTCCCAAAGTTTCCAACCTGCGACACAATCAACAATTTTTACTCTAGAAACACCAAAGTGACATGGACGCGTTCAGCAGGGTCTTATGGTTCGGAAAATGTAAACCTTTTGCTCGTACTAAGTACAGATTTGTCGTACATTAGATCTGTTTGAGGGTGTCACAGAGCAGTTAAAGCCTATGGTTAAAGCTGCCACCATGCCTTAAAGCCACCAGCCAACAGTTACATGGTAACCTCAACATGGCAACCTCACCATGGTAACCTCACCATGGCAACGTCACCATGGCAACGCACACACATTCTCTCTATTTGACTGTCTGTCGGTCACACACACAAATGGACACACACTGACCATACACACATATCCAACACACACACACACACACACACACACACACACACACACGGACACACACTGACCATACACACATATCCAACACACATATAATTTTTATTAGAGTAATTTGAGTGTACTTAAAATGTTAATTTTTCTTTCACCACAATCTTCAAACAATTCAAATAATTTCCAACCACCTAGATAGTGTTTAATCTATATTAGTAATAGTCCAACAATGTATTCATGCTGTCATGTTTAAATATATTTGAGTAGACTTCAGCTTTTCAATTTCTTTATGCTAATCTTCAACAATTTAAATAATTTCCAATCATTTCATACAAAATAAACCTCCTTCTTACAGGTTCCATTTGTTAATCTATTTTCACTTATTACTTTAGCCATGTTAGCACTTGTTTATCTGTTTTCTGTAGCAGTGCTTTTTGCAGCTGACTGCAGACTCCTCAACTGTTAGACTTAATAATGCAGGATTTTCCAACACATTCCTCTGCCTTTTCAACATTTCTACTGCTTTTAGACTAAACACACATTCATTACACTTAAACCTAAACAATTCAGGATTTTTTCCATCACGTCATGTCAATCAGCTTCCTGCTTACATGTTCCTTCTATTTAATCTATTCTCACTTGTTGCTTCAGCTATGTTACTGCTGGTTCATCAGTTTTCCTTTCTGTGGCTAGCTGCAGATTTCAACTCTTCAACTGTTAAACATCTTCAACATGCAGGATTTTAACATTTTCTTCTCCTTTTTTTTTTTTTTTTTTTTTTACATTTCTACTGCTTTTTGTCCTTAAAAAGGCATTAATCTTCAAGTTATATGTTTCAGCTTCAACGTTAGACTTTTTCAACAGTTCTTCAGCTAATTCAACTTTGTTTCAATGATTTCTTCAGCTTATTCAGCATTGCTTCAGCAATAGCGTTCAGCTGCTTACAGCATTCACACGCATTTTCTGCAGGAAATGCTATCTTTTTCTAGTTAGTGTGAATGCTGGAAGCATTCACACTATTGTTATTCAAATCTTTATACTTATTATTATTAGTGTGAATGCTGGAAGCATTCACACTATTGTTATTCAAATCTTTATACTTATTAGTGTGAATGCTGGAAGCATTCACACTATTGTTATTCAAATCTTTATACTTATTATTATTATTATTATTAGTGTGAATGCTGGAAGCATTCACACTATTGTTATTCAAATCTTTATACTTATTATTATTAGTGTGAATGCTGGAAGCATTCACACTATTGTTATTCAAATCTTTATACTTATTATTATTCTTACTTCTTTCACCCTTTTTCAGCAGTTTTCTGCTCCTTCATACTTTGTGCTATTTCAACAATTCATATATCAAAACGTGCAGCTTTTTCAGGACAATATTGCTATTATTTTTCTCTTTCATACTATTTATACTTTTTAAAATATTTAACTTTTTCTGCAATTTTTCTCTCATAGGAAATGAATTGAAACAGTCTTCAAACTCTTCAAATCTTCTGCTTCATTCAGCCTCTAATAGCTTCAGCATACTTTCAGCTACAGACTTCATTCAACTTTTAAACTGTTTCACAAACCTTTCAACTATTCAGCTATATCTCAGCTTATTGATATCTTCAACAGTTTCAGATATATGTATAGTTTTAAAATCATTAAAATTTCTGACAAAATTTAGATTTAACATGAAAGTCAATGGGACGGAATGTTCGGACGTTGGCAGTTGGCAGAGTGACAGAGGGTCTAAAAATCCTCTCACATTTTTCTCTCTATCCTGTCAGTACGGCCACAGATTACACTTTACACACATAATTTCGGGCATGCTTGTAGACAAGCTCATCCTTGATCTCTTCATGTGCTCAAAAAACCAGAGAGACGAACACAATTTAAACTGGGAGCCTCCGAGTGCAGCCATTTCCCTCTCTCCTCTCATTGACTCCCATTCAAAAGTAGGCGCTGATTTTCTAAACGTCCCAAAGTTTCCAACCTGCGACACAATCAACAATTTTTACTCTAGAAACACCAAAGTGACACGGACGCGTTCAGCAAGGTCTTATGGTTCGGAAAATGTAAACCTTTTGCTCGTACTAAGTACAGATTTGTCGTACATTAGATCTGTTTGAGGGTGTCACAGAGCAGTTAAAGCCTATGGTTAAAGCTGCCACCATGCCTTAAAGCCACCAGCCAACAGTTACATGGTAACCTCAACATGGCAACCTCACCATGGTAACCTCACCATGGCAACGTCACCATGGCAACGCACACACATTCTCTCTGTCTGACTGTCTGTCGGTCATACACACACACACACATCCAACACACACACAAATGGACACACACACACAAATGGACACACACTCACCATACACACACATCCAACACACACACACACACACACACACAAATGGACACACACTCACCATGCATACACATCCAACACACACACACACACAAATGGACACACACTAACTACTACACACACACACACACACACACACCATACACACACATCCAACACACACACACACACACACAAATGGACACACACTAACTACCACACACACACACACACACACACACACACACAAATGGACACACACACACACACACACACAAATGGACACACACTCACCATACACACACATCCAACACACACACACACACACACAAATGGACACACACTAACTACTACAAACACACACACACACACACACACACCATACACACACACACACACACACACAAATGGAGACACACACACAAATGGACACACACTCACCATACACACACATCCAACACACACACAAATGGACACACACTAACTACCACACACACACAAACACACACACCTACACACACACACACACACACACACACACACACACACACACACACACACACACACACCCAACAAACATACAACCACTTACCAAACACATACACAATTTACACAATTACACACAAACAGACACACATGCACACACAACAAACACACACACAAATGGACACACACTAACCATACACAAACAGACACACACGTCCAACACACACACATTTCATACAGTTGTCAGGTCAGAACTTTATGTATATCTTCCTCACTCACTCACACACACACACACACACACACACCATACACACACACACACACACACACACACACACACACACACGCACACACTTTTCCTACAGTTGTCTGACTGTTTTGTATGTACCTCTCTATCTTCCTGTTGTAGTTAATGGACTCGTTGCTGCTCATTTTGTTCTTTAGCTATTTAAACTGAAAATACACATTTCCCCATTTTGGTCATGTTGAACACATTGTTTTACACGTATCCTAAACTACTGAGGCTCTTCTCAACCATTTCACACCATTAACCCGCTGTTTACATGTTCTACTCCTCAGCTAATGCTCCATCTATATTCTTCAACAATGTTCTTCTGCTGTCAGTTTACAATGTATTTCAGTAGGCATTAACTTTTTTCCTAATTCAGGAATTTTTCAAACTCTTCTTTGACAATTCAAGTAATTTCCAGCCATTTCATACAAAGTCTCACATCTTCTACTTTTAAATATATTCTCAGCCATTGCTTCGGCTATGTTAGTGCTGGTTCATCAGTTGTCCTTCCTGTTAGGTTAGCTACAGATTTAACTATTTAACCATTACATTTAAACATGCAGAATTTCAATGTTTTCTTCTCCCTTTAGCATTTCTACTGCTTTTTACCTTTAAAAAGGCATTCATCTCACACTACAAGTTACATGTTTCAGCTTTTTCCCTCCTAGGGATGAATTCCTCTACTCTCTACTCTACTCTACTCTACTCTACTATACTCTACTCTACTCTACTCTACTCTACTCTACTCTACTCTAGCATTAGTCTTTTCAACATTGCTTTAGCAGTTTCGTCAACTAATTTAGCGTTGATTCAACAATTTTTTCAGCTCATTCAGCATTGCTTCAGCAACAGCGTTCAGCTGCTTTCAGCATTCACACGCATTTTCTGCAGGAAATGCTATCTTTTTCTAGTTATTATTATTATTCTTACTTCTTTCACCCTTTTTCAGCAGTTTTCTGCTCCTTCATACTTTGTGCTATTTCAACAATTCATATATCAAAACGTGCAGCTTTTTCAGGACAATATTGCTATTATTTTTCTCTTTCATACTATTTATACTTTTTAAAATATTTAACTTTTTGTGCAATTTTTCTCTCATAGGAAATACATTGAAACAGTCTTCAAACTCTTCAAATCTTCTGCTTCATTCAGCCTCTAATAGCTTCAGCATACTTTCAGCTACAGACTTCATTCAACTTTTAAACTGTTCACAAACCTTTCAACTATTCAGCTATATCTCAGCTTATTGATATCTTCAACAGTTTCAGATATATGTATAGTTTTAAAATCATTAAAATTTCTGACAAAATTCAGATTTAACATGAAAGTCAATGGGACGGAATGTTTCGGACGTTGGCAGTTGGCAGAGTGACAGAGGGTCTAAAAATCCTCTCACATTTTTCTCTCTATCCTGTCAGTACGGCCACAGATTACACTCTACACACATAATTTCGGGCATGCTTGTAGACAAGCTCATCCTTGATCTCTTCATGTGCTCAAAAAACCAGAGAGACGAACACAATTTGAACTGGGAGCCTCCGAGTGCGGCCACTTCCCTCCCTTCCTCTCATTGACTCCCATTCAAAAGTAGGCGCTGATTTTCTAAACGTCCCAAAGTTTCCAACCTGCGACACAATCAACAATTTTTACTCTAGAAACACCAAAGTGACACGGACGCGTTCAGCAAGGTCTTATGGTTCGGAAAATGTAAACCTTTTGCTCGTACTAAGTACAGATTTGTCGTACATTAGATCTGTTTGAGGGTGTCACAGAGCAGTTAAAGCCTATGGTTAAAGCTGCCACCATGCCTTAAAGCCACCAGCCAACAGTTACATGGTAACCTCAACATGGCAACCTCACCATGGTAACCTCACCATGGCAACGTCACCATGGCAACGCACACACATTCTCTCTGTCTGACTGTCTGTCGGTCATACACACACACACACACACACACAAATGGACACACACTAACTACCACACACACACACACATCCAACACACACACACACACACACACACACAAATGGACACACACACACACACACACACACACACACACACAAATGGACACACACTCACCATACACACACATCCAACACACACACAAATGGACACACACTCACCATGCATACACATCCAACACACACACACAAATGGACACACACTAACTACTACTACACACACACACACACACACACACACACACACACACACACACACACCATACACACACACGCACACACACAAATGGACACACAAACACAAATGGACACACACTCACCATACACACACATCCAACACACACACACACACACACAAATGGACACACACTAACTACCACACACACAAACACACACACACACACACACACACACACACACACACACACACACCAAACATACAACCACTTACCAAACACATACACAATTTACACAATTACACACAAACAGACAAACATGCACACACAACAAACACACACACAAATGGACACACACTAACCATACACAAACAGACACACACGTCCAACACACACACATTTCATACAGTTGTCAGGTCAGAACTTTATGTATATCTACACAAATGGACACACACACACACACACACACACACACACACACACACACACACACACACACCACACACACACACACACACACACTTTTCCTACAGTTGTCTGACTGTTTTGTGTACCTCTCTATCTTCCTGTTGTAGTTAATGGACTCGTTGCTGTTAATTTTGTTCTTTAGCTATTTAAACTGAAAATACACATTTCCCCATTTTGGTCATGTTGAACACATTGTTTTACACGTATCCTAAACTACTGAGGCTCTTCTCAACCATTTCACACCATTAAACCCGCTGTTTACATGTTCTACTTCTCAGCTAATGCTAATGATCTATATTCTTCAACAATGTTCTTCTGCTGTCAGTTTACAATGTATTTCAGTAGGCATTAACTTTTTTCCAAATTCAGGAATTTTTCAAACTCTTCTTTGACAATTCAAGTAATTTCCAGCCATTTCATACAAAGTCTCACATCTTCTACTTTTAAATATATTCTCAGCCATTGCTTCGGCTATGTTAGTGCTGGTTCATCAGTTGTCCTTCCTGTTAGGTTAGCTGCAGATTTCAACTATTTAACCATTACATTTAAACATGCAGAATTTCAATGTTTTCTTCTCCCTTTAGCATTTCTACTGCTTTTTACCTTTAAAAAGGCATTCATCTCACACTACAAGTTATATGTTTCAGCTTTTTCCCTCCTAGGGATGAATAAAGTATTCCTCTACTCTCTACTCTACTCTACTCTAGCATTAGTCTTTTCAACATTGCTTTAGCAGTTTCGTCAACTAATTTAGCATTGATTCAACAATTTCTTCAGCTCATTCAGCATTGCTTCAGCAACAGCGTTCAGCTGCTTTCAGCATTCACACGCATTTTCTGCAGGAAATGCTATCTTTTTCTAGTTATTATTATTATTCTTACTTCTTCTTCCCTTTTTCAGCAGTTTTCTGCTCCTTCATACTTTGTGCTATTTCAACAATTCATATATCAAAACGTGCAGCTTTTTCAGGACATTTATGCTATTATTTTACTCTTTTCAACTATTTATACTTTTTAAAATATTTAACTTTTTCTGCAATTTTTCTCCCATAGGAAATACATTGAAACAGTCTTCAAACTCTTCAAATCTTCTGCTTCATTCAGCCTCTAATAGCTTCAGCATACTTTCAGCTACAGACTTCATTCAACTTTTAAACTGTTCACAAACCTTTCAACTATTCAGCTATATCTCAGCTTATTGATATCTTCAACAGTTTCAGATATATGTATAGTTTTAAAATCATTAAAATTTCTGACAAAATTCAGATTTAACATGAAAGTCAATGGGACGGAATGTTCGGACGTTGGCAGTTGGTAGAGTGACAGAGGGTCTAAAAATCCTCTCACATTTTTCTCTCTATCCTGTCAGCACGGCCACAGATTACACTCTACACACATAATTTCGGCAACGGTTGTAGACAAGCTCATCCTTGATCTCTTCATGTGCTCAAAAAACCAGAGAGACTTACAGAATTTAAACTGGGAGCCTCTGAGTGCAGCCAGTTCCCTCTCTTCCTCTCATTGACTCCCATTCAAAAGTAGGCGCTGATTTTCTAAACGTCCCAAAGTTTCCAACCTGCGACCCAATCAACAATTTTTACTCTAGAAACACCAAAGTGACACGGACGCGTTCAGCAAGGTCTTATGGTTCGGAAAATGTAAACCTTTTGCTCGTACTAAGTACAGATTTGTTGTACATTAGATCTGTTTGAGGGTGTCACAGAGCAGTTAAAGCCTATGGTTAAAGCTGCCACCATGCTGTGGCATGGTCTGTCTGTCTGTCTGTCTGTCTCTCTCTCTCTCTCTCTCTCTCTCTCTCTCTCTCTATCTATCTATCTATCTATCTATCTATCTATCTCTTTGTCCGTCTGTCTGTCTGTCTGTCTGTCTGTCTGTCTTCTCTGTCTGTCTGTCTGTCTATCTATCTCTCTCTCTTTCTCTCTCTCTGTGTCACCCTCTCTATTTGTCTCTCTCTCTTGTTCTCTCTTGGTCTGTCTGAAATGATATTATTCAATACTATATATTTCTAAATAATAATAATTATAATCCCTCCCTTCCTCCCTCTCTCTATCCTTCCCTCTCTCCCTCCCTTCCTCCCTCTCGCTGTCCTTCCCTCTCTCTCTTCTTTCTCCCTCCTTCCCTCTCTCCCTCCGCTTCCTCCCTCTCTCTATCCTTCCCTCTCTCCTTCCCTTCCTCCCTCTCTCTATCCTTCCCTCTCTCTCTTCTGTCTCCCTCCTTCCCTCTCTCCCTCCCTTCCTCCCTCTCTCTATCCTTCCCTCTCTCCCTCCCTTCTTCCCTCTCTCTATCCTTCCCTCTCTCTCTTCTGTCTCCCTCCCTCTATCCTTCCCTCCCTCTCTCTATCCTTCCCTCTCCTTCTCTCTCTCTCTTCTCCCTCCCTCCCTCTCTCCTTCTCTCTATATCTATCTATCTGTCTGTTTGTCTATTTATCTATCTGTCTGTCTATCTATCTACCTGTGTGTGTGTTTCACTCTGTCTCTCTTTCTCCCTCTGTCACCCTCTCTATCTGTCTCTCTCTCTCTCTTTGTCCATCTATCTATCTATCTATCTATCTATCTATCTATCTATCTATCTATCTATCTATCTATCTATCTATCTATCTATCTATCTATCTATCTATCTATCTATCTATCTATCTATCTATCTATCTAATTATACTTCTTTCGCTCTTTTTCAGGATCTAACTCCTCCTTCATACTTTGTGCTATTTCAACAATTCATATATTCACACACATTCTCTCTCAGTCTGTCAGTGTCACACACACACATCCAACACACACACACACCACACACACACACACACACATGGACACACACACACACACACACACACACTTTTCCTACAGTTGTCTGACTGTTTTGTATGTACCTCTCTATCTTCCTGTTGTAGTTAATGGACTCGTTGCTGTTAATTTTGTTCTTTAGCTATTTAAACTGAAAATACACATTTCCCCATTTTGGTCATGTTGAACACATTGTTTTACACGTATCCTAAACTACTGAGGCTCTTCTCAACCATTTCACACCATTAAACCCGCTGTTTACATGTTCTACTCCTCAGCTCATGCTCGATCTATATTCTTCAACAATGTTCTTCTGCTGTCAGTTTACAATGTATTTCAGTAGGCATTAACTTTTTTCCTAATTCAGGAATTTTTCAAACTCTTCTTTGACAATTCAAGTAATTTCCAGCCATTTCATACAAAGTCTCACATCTTCTACTTTTAAATATATTCTCAGCCATTGCTTCGGCTATGTTAGTGCTGGTTCATCAGTTGTCCTTCCTGTCAGGTTAGCTGCAGATTTCAACTATTTAACCATTACATTTAAACATGCAGAATTTCAATGTTTTCTTCTCACTTTAGCATTTCTACTGCTTTTTACCTTTAAAAAGGCATTCATCTCACACTACAAGTTATATGTTTCAGCTTTTTACCTCCTAGGGATGAATAAAGTATTCATCTACTCTCTACTCTACTCTAGCATTAGTCTTTTCAACATTGCTTTAGCAGTTTCGTCAACTAATTTAGCATTGATTCAACAATTTCTTCAGCTCATTCAGCATTGCTTCAGCAACAGCGTTCAGCTGCTTTCAGCATTCACACGCATTTTCTGCAGGAAATGCTATCTTTTTCTAGTTAGTGTGAATGCTGGAAGCATTCACAGTATTGTTATTCTGTTCGGCCATTTTGTTTCTTTAAACTTATTATTATTATTATTATTATTATTATTATTATTCTGAGTCTTCTTCCCTTTTTCTGTGTTTAACTACTTCTTCATACTTTGTGCTATTTCAACAATTCATATATCAAAACGTGCAGCTTTTTCAGGACATTTATGCTATTATTTTTCTCTTTCATACTATTTATACTTTTTAAAATATTTAACTTTTTCTGCAATTTTTCTCTCATAGGAAATGAATTGAAACAGTCTTCAAACTCTTCAAATCTTCTGCTTCATTCAGCCTCTAATAGCTTCAGCATACTTTCAGCTACAGACTTCATTCAACTTTTAAACTGTTCACAAACCTTTCAACTATTCAGCTATATCTCAGCTTATTGATATCTTCAACAGTTTCAGATATATGTATAGTTTTAAAATCATTAAAATTTCTGACAAAATTCAGATTTAACATGAAAGTCAATGGGACGGAATGTTCGGACGTTGGCAGTTGGTAGAGTGACAGAGGGTCTAAAAATCCTCTCACATTTTTCTCTCTATCCTGCCAGCACGGCCACAGATTACACTCTACACACATAATTTCGGGCATGCTTGTAGACAAGCTCATCCTTGATCTCTTCATGTGCTCAAAAAACCAGAGAGACGAACACAATTTAAACTGGGAGCCTCCGAGTGCAGCCATTTCCCTCTCTCCTCCCATTGACTCCCATTCAAAAGTAGGCGCTGATTTTCTAAACGTCCCAAAGTTTCCAACCTGCGATCCAATCAACAATTTTTACTCTAGAAACACCAAAGTGACATGGACGCGTTCAGCAAGGTCTTATGGTTCGGAAAATGTAAACCTTTTGCTCGTACTAAGTACAGATTTGTCGTACATTAGATCTGTTTGAGGGTGTCACAGAGCAGTTAAAGCCTATGGTTAAAGCTGCCACCATACCTTAAAGCCACCAGCCAACAGTTACATGGTAACCTCAACATGGCAACCTCACCATGGTAACCTCACCATGGCAACGTCACCATGGCAACGCACACACATTCTCTCTATTTGACTGTCTGTCGGTCACACACACAAATGGACACACACTGACCATACACACATATCCAACACACACACACACACACACACACACACACACACACGGACACACACACACACACACACACACACACACACACACACACACACACGGACACACACTGACCATACACACATATCCAACACACACACACACACACACACACACACACACACACACACACACACACACACACACACACACACACACACACACACACACACACACACACACACGGACACACACTGACCATACACACATATCCAACACACATATAATTTTTATTAGAGTAATTTGAGTGTACTTAAAATGTTAATTTTTCTTTCACCACAATCTTCAACAATTCAAATAATTTCCAACCACCTAGATATTGTTTAATCTATATTAGTAATAGTCCAACAATGTATTCATGCTGTCATGTTTAAATATATTTGAGTAGACTTCAGCTTTTCAATTTCTTTATGCTAATCTTCAACAATTTAAATAATTTCCAATCATTTCATACAAAATAAACCTCCTTCTTACAGGTTCCATTTGTTAATCTATTTTCACTTATTACTTTAGCCATGTTAGCACTTGTTTATCTGTTTTCTGTAGCAGTGCTTTTTGCAGCTGACTGCAGACTCCTCAACTGTTAGACTTAATAATGCAGGATTTTCCAACACATTCCTCTGCCTTTTCAACATTTCTACTGCTTTTAGACTAAACACACATTTATTACACTTAAACCTAAACAATTCAGGATTTTTCCATCACGTCATGTCAATCAGCTTCCTGCTTACATGTTCCTTCTTTTTAATCTATTCTCACTTGTTGCTTCAGCTATGTTACTGCTGGTTCATCAGTTTTCCTTGCTGTGGCTAGCTGCAGATTTCAACTCTTCAACTGTTAAACATCTTCAACATGCAGGATTTTAACATTTTCTTCTCCTTTTTTTTTTTTTTTTTTTACATTTCTACTGCTTTTTGTCCTTAAAAAGGCATTAATCTTCAAGTTATATATTTCAGCTTCAACGTTAGACTTTTTCAACAGTTCTTCAGCTAATTCAACTTTGTTTCAATGATTTCTTCAGCTTATTCAGCATTGCTTCAGCAATAGCGTTCAGCTGCTTACAGCATTCACACGCATTTTCTGCAGGAAATGCTTTCTTTTTCTAGTTATTAGTGTGAATGCTGGAAGCATTCACAGTATTGTTATTCTGTTCGGCCATTTTGTTTCTTTAAACTTATTATTATTAGTGTGAATGCTGGAAGCATTCACACTATTGTTATTCAAATCTTTATACTTATTATTATTCTTACTTCTTCTTCCCTTTTTCTGCGTTTAACTCCTTCTTCATACTTTGTGCTATTTCAACAATTCATATATCAAAACGTGCAGCTTTTTCAGGACATTTATGCTATGTCTTTTCTCTTTCATACTATTTATACTTTTTAAAATATTTAACTTTTTGTGCAATTTTTCTCCCATAGGAAATGAATTGAAACAGTCTTCAAACTCTTCAAATCTTCTGCTTCATTCAGCCTCTAATAGCTTCAGCATACTTTCAGCTACAGACTTCATTCAACTTTTAAACTGTTCACAAACCTTTCAACTATTCAGCTATATCTCAGCTTATTGATATCTTCAACAGTTTCAGATATATGTATAGTTTTAAAATCATTTAAATTTCTGACA